>NC_092501.1:80341257-80409619 GCF_047511675.1 Marmota flaviventris | reverse complement strand
TATCACTCTCCCCTAAACTGTCAATTACCCTAAACATAACCTGAACCCTAAAGCTAACCTTATCATTACCCTAATGATAATCCTAATGCTAATTTGAGCCCTAACCTTAAACTCAATCATAAACCAAAGCCCAACACTGACTCTGACATTAATAATCCCCCTAGCACTAAACCAGATTATTACTCTATACCTAACCCTTATACTAGACATAGACATGAACCTAACCCTAAAACTATACCTAACCATAACCCTAGACCTGACTTTAGCCCTAGCCATAATCCTAGCCCTAACCCTAGCACAAACCCTACTCCTTATCCTAGCCCTAAACATAGCCTTAATTATAACCCTAACCTTAACACTAGGCCCAACCCTAACACTAACCCTAGCCCTAATCTTAGCCCTAATTTATCCCTATCGCTAACCCTAAACCTAACCCTAGCCCAAAGACTAGCTCTAACTCTCTCCCTAGCCCTAAATCTAGTTCTAACACTATACTTTATTGGAAGCCTAATCCTAGCCTGAACTGTATGTCTAACCCTAGCCCTATTCATATCCCTGGCCATAACCCTAGATCTAACCCTAACTCTAAATTTAACCCTAACAATAAGCCTTAGCCTAAAACTAACCTTAGCCCTAACCCTAAGGCTGATTCTAAAATAGCCCGAACCATAGCCCTAGCACTAAAACAAAACCGAGCCATAAACCCAATCCTAATCCTTAACATAAACCAAGCCCCAATCCTACACCTAGCCTTAATCCTAGCAATAATTCGAGTCTTAAGCCAAACCCTAAAACTAACCCTCACCCTGACACTGACCTTAAAAACTAACCTGAGTTCTAAACATAACCCTAATCCTAAAACTAAACCTAACACTACAGCTAGTCCTAAACCCTAACACTAACATTAGCCCTAATCATGACCCTAGTACTTACATTAGCCTTAACCCTAACCCTAGCCCTAACGTAACCCAAATCCTAGCCCCATTCTGAGCCCTAACCCTATCTTTAACCCTAAACCTAACTCTAACCCGATCACTAATTGTAACCATAAACCTAGTTGTAACAATAGCTCTAACCCTATCCATTACCCTAACCATAACCCTAACCCTAATGCTAACTCCAGGCCTATACCTAACCCTATCCCTAATCTTCACCCTATCCATTACCCTAAATCTAACCTGAAACCTAAACCTAACCCTATCATTATGCTGATCCTAAACTTAATGCTAATTCGAGTCCTAACTTTAAACTTTAACCTATCCAAAACACTAATTGTGACCATGAATCTAATAATACCCTTATCTTTAAACCTCACCCTAACCATAAACCTAACACACAAGGTATAGCCATAAACCTAAATTTAAACTATCATTAACTGTAAACCTAGACCTGCAATTAGCCCTAACCATAATCCTAGGCCTAAACCTAGTCTTAATCCTAACCCAAAACATAACCCGAGCCCTAACCCCAATTCTAACCCTCACCCTAGCCCTAAACTAACATATAACACCATCCCTTACCATGCGCCTAACCATAACTGTAAAACTAACCCTAACCCACGGCCTAATCCTAAGCCTAAACTAACACTAAGCCTAGTGCTAATCCTAGCCCTAATTTAATCCTATCCTAACCCTAACCCTAGCCCTAGACTAACTATAACTCTTGCCCTAGCCCTAGCCATAGTTCTATCCTTAGCCCTATTCTAACTCTAGATCTAAATGTAATTCTAAATCTAAACCTAACTCTAAATTTAAGTGTAATCATAAGCCAAACCAAACCCTAACACTACCTCTAACCATAAAGCTAATCTGAAAACTTGCCCTAGCCCTGGCCCTAGCTATAAAACAAGACCAAGCCATATCCTGACCCAAACCCTTAACCTAAACCAAACCCAAACCTTACACCTAGCCCTAACCCTAACTCTCAAAATTACTCTGACCGTGACGCTGACCCTAACACCAATCCTAGCTCTAATCATCACCCTAACTTAAATTAACCATAACAGTAGACCTAGACTTAACCAAAATGCTAAAACTAGCCTTAATTGTAACCCTAGTTCATACATTATTCATTGATCTAACCCTAGCATCAACCCTAACACAAATCCTACCATGAATCCCACCCCTAAACTTAGTTTTAACCCTAATCTTAACCCTAACACTAGCCCTAAACCTAATTCTAACCTAGCCCTAAGCTTAGCTCTAACCCTATCAGTTACCCTAAGCGAAACCCTAACCCAAATGCTATCCCTAGTCCTAACCCTAATCCTTAGCCTAACTTCAACACTAACCATATTACTAGTCTTGAGCCTAGCACTCATTCTACCTCTAAACCTAAACCTGACCCTCATCTGACACTAAAAGTAACCCTCGGTCTAAATCTAACCCTAAACATAAACCAAAACCTTACACTAGACCTACCTGTAACCTTATACATATACCTAAGTCTAACACTAGACATAGACCCAAAGCTAATCCTAAATATAACTATAACTCTAGGCTAGACCTAAACAAAATCCTAACAAAAGCCCTAACAATAACCCTTAACCTAAACCAAACACTTACCCTATCCCTATACCTAACCTTAGTCTTAATTCTGGCTCTAACCCTAAACCTAAACCTATTCCAAATACTGACCCTGATCCAAACACTTAAGCTAGCTTTAAACCTGACACTAACCCAAAACTTAGACCTAACACTAGACCTAGCCATAACCCTAAACCTAAACTAGCCCTAAACATAACGTTAGATTGTACATTACCCATAGTTCTAACCCTAGCCCTAAACATAACAAAAAACCTAGAGCTAATCCTAGGCCTAAACTTAGCTCTAAGCAAAAACCTAAGCATAGCCCTAACCCAAACCCTAACTTGAACCCTAACCCTCTCCTTAAACCTAACCCTAGCTCAATGCCTAACCCTTAACACTAAACATAACCCTAGCCCTATCCTAAATCCTAATTCTAAACCTAGCCCTAATCCTAACCTTAACTCTAGCCCAACCTTTAGCTCTAACCATATCCATTACCCTAACTGTAACCCTAACCCTAACCCTAATTAAAACCCTATCCCTAGCACTAAATCTAATTCTAACAATAATCTTGAACTTAGAACTAAATCTAAACTTAACACACGCACTAGCCCTAACCCTAGATCAAACACTAAATCTTATCCTAACCTAACCCTAAAATAACACTTACCCTAACCCTAACACTTACCCTAAACCAAACCCTAGCCCTATCTCTAAACCTACCCCTAATCCTAGACTTGTTCCCAACCATAACTTAGCCCTAAACCTAGCTCTAATATTAAACATTGCACTAAACATAACCCTAACACTAATGCTAACCTTAACCCGATCACTGAAACATAACCCATCTTTAACCTTAAACCTTAACTAAAACCTAAAGTAAACCCTTCAATTACCTTAGTCTAAACCTAACGCTAATGCTAATTCGAGCCCTAACCCCTTAACCCTAAGATAAAACAAAAGCTAACCCAAACCCTGACCATGACACTAATAATAATTCTAGCCCTAAAGTTGATCTTTAAAGTAAACCTAACCCTTACACTAGACCTAGACACTAACCTAACCCTAAAACCATCCTTAACCATAACTCTAGACCTGATATTATCACTAGCCTGAGTCCTAGCCTTAACCCTATCAGAAATCCTACCCCTCATCCTAGCCCTAATCCTAGCCTTAATCCTAAACTGAACCATAACCCTAGGCCTAATCCTAATTCTAACCCTCACCCTAGCCCTAAACCTACCTATAACCCCACCCATTCCCCTAAACTTAACTGTAACAACAGTGCTAACCCTAACACTAACCCTAGTCCTAAACATAGCCCTAATTTAGCCCTAACCCTAACCTCACCCTAAACCTACTCCTAAGAATAACTCTAATTCTCACCCTAGATGTATCCCTAGTTCTAACCATATTCTTTACCATAACCCTAACACTAGCCGTAACCCTAGCATGATCCCTAACCCTAGATCAACCCTAACTCTAAATCTAACCCTAACCCTAAGCCTATAATTCACTCTAACACTAGCCCTAACCCTGATGCTAATACAAAATCTAGCCTTAACCCAAGTCCTAGCCCTAAAACAAAACTGAGACATAGCCTTAACCATAACCCTTAATGTAAACCAAAACCTAACCCTTCACCTAGCACTAACTTTAGCCCTAATTCGAGTCCTAAACCTAACACTAAAACTAACCTTGACCCTAACTCTGACCATAAATTAACCCTTGCTCTAAAAATCACCTTAAGCCTAACCCTAATACTGGCACAAATTGTAACACTAGTTCATACATTAGCCATAGCCCTAACCCTAGCCATAACCGAACCCAAAACCTAGCCATATTTAGACTTAACCCTAGTTTCAAACCTAACCCTAACCCAAACATAGCCCTAAACCTTACCCTAACCCTAGCCAGAATCCTAACCATTACCCTAGCCTTATCACTAGCTCTAACCCTATCAATTACCTGAACAATAACCATAACCCTAATGGTAACCCTAGGCCTAACCCTAATCTAATTGCTAACCCTAACCTTATTTATTAACCTAAACCTAACCTGAACCCTAAACCCAAAAATATAATTACCCTAACCCTAACCCTAATGCTAATTTGAACCCTAATCCTAAACTTAATTTAAGCCAAACCTTAACTCTGGCCCTTCCTGTAATAATATACCTACCTCTTACCCTGACCCTACCCCTAAACCTAACCCTTATACTAGACCTAGCCATAAACCTAAAGCTAAAACTATTCCTTACATAACCATAGACCTGAAATTTTCCCTAGCTGTAATCCTAGCCCTAACCTTAACACAAACCATAGCCCTCAACCTAACCCTAACCCTAACCCTAGCCCTAATCCTATCCATATGCCTAGCCCTGAACTTAGCTCTAACCCTATAAATTGCCCTAAACATAGCCTTAATTCTAATGCTAATTCTAGGCCTAAATCTAACCTCATGCCTAACCATAACACTATCCATTATTCTAAACATAACCTAAACTCAAAACCTAACCCTATCATTACCCTAACACAAACCCTAATGCTAATTTGAGCCCTAACCCTAAACCCTAACCTAAACAAAACCCTAAACATGACCCTGACTCTAATAATACCCCTAGCTCTAAATTTGACCCTTACCATAAATCTAACCCTTACACTAAACATAACCATAAACCTAACCCTAAAACTATCCCTAACCATAAACCCAGAACTGACATTTGTCCTAACACTAATCCTAGCCCTAACCAAAACACAAACACTAGTCCTCAAACTAGCCCTTAACCTAACCTTAATCATAATTCTAATGAAACCCTAGCCCTAACCCTAATTCTAACCTTTGTCCTAGCCCTAAAACTAGCTCTAACCCCATCATTTACACTAAACCTAACTCTAAGCCCCAAACTAACCCTAGGCCTAAACATAAACATAAACCTAGCCCAATTCCTAGCCCTACTTAAGCCCTAGACCTAACCAAACCCTAAGCCTAACCCTAATACTAACTCTCACTCTCACCCTAGACCTATCCCTAGTTCTAACTCTATTTTTATCATAATCCTTATCCTAGCTATAAACCTAGAACTAATGCTAGCCATGTCCTTAGCCCTAGACCTAACTCTAGATCTAATCCTCACACTAAATCTAACTCTAAACCTCAGATTAAACGTAACCCTAACACTAGTCCTAAACAAAATGCTCATCTTAAAACTAGCCCTAACCATAGCCCTAGCCCTAAAACAAAACCAAGCCATAGCCCTAACTTTAAAGCTTAACCTAAACCAAAACTTAACCCTACACCAAGCCCTAACCTATCCCTAATTCGAGTCCAAACCCTAACCCTAAAATTACCCTTGACCTTAATTTTGACCCTAATACTATCCCTAGATCTAAATATCACCCCAACTTTAAACCTAACCTTAACACTAGACCTAGTCCTAACCCCAATCACAAATATAGCCCAAATTGTAACTCTACTACAAACATTGGCCATAATTCTAAACTTAGACCTAACTCTAACCAAAACCTAGCCCTAATCTGAAACCTAACTCTAGCTTTAACCCTAAACCTAACCTTAACATTATGCCTAATCCTACCCTAAATGTAGCCCTAACACTAGGTCTAACCCTATCCCATACCCTAAGCCAATCCTAACCCTAATGTTAACCCTAGGCCTAACCCTAATCCTATTACTAGTCCTAACCCTAGCCCTCATTCTAGCTCTAATCATAACTCAAACCTGACACTTATTCTTACACTAATGGTAACCGTAGGTCTAAACCGGGCCCTAACCCTATAATGAACCCTAACACTAGAACTAGAAATAAACCTATTCCTAAACCTAACCCTAACACTAGCCCTAGACCTAAACTTAATCCTAAATCTATCCATATCTCTAGCTCTAGACATAAACAAACACCTAGCACTAGCCCTAATAATAAGCCTTAAACTTACCCAAACAATAACCCTACCACTAGACTTAAAACTAGTGATAATTCTCTCTTTAACCCTAAAGCTAACTCTAACCTGAACACTGACACTGATCCTGACACTAACTCTAGCTCTACACATCACACTAGCACTAACCCTAACCCTAACACGAGACCTAGCCATAACACTAACCCCAAAACTGGCCCTATCATAACCCTAGTTTGTACATTAGCTGTAGCCATAACACTAGCCCTAACCTAACCCAAAACCTCGCCCTAATCTGAGTGCTAACCCTAGCTTTAACTCCAACAATAACCCTAGCCGTAAGCCAAATCCCTAACCCTTGCCCTAACCCTAGCTCTTATTCTATTTGTTACCTTAAGCCAAACCCTAAACCTAATGCTAAACCTGGTCCTAACCCTAATTCATAGCCTAACCCAAACCCCAACCCTATTACTAGTCCTAACCCTAGCCCTCAATCTACCTCTAAATATAACCCAAACCCTAATCCTAACACTGAAACTTATACTGACCCTAACACTAACCATAGATCTAAACCTGATGATAACCCAAATCCAAACCCTAACATTAGCCTTACTGGTAATCCTATACCTAAACCTAAACCTAATACTAGTCATAGACCAAAAACTAATTCTAAATCAGGCCATAACTCTAGCCCTAGACCTGAAAAATAACCTTGCCCTAGCCCTAACAATCACCCTTAACATAATCCAAACACCCTACTTCTAGACATAACTCTAGCCCTAATTCTGCCACTAACCCCAAACTCACTGTAACCTGAACACTGACCCTGAGCCCAAAATAAACCTAGCTCCACAGCTCAACATAACTCAAAACCTAATCCTAACACTACACCTAGCCCTAATGTTAACCCGAAAACTATCCCTAAACATAACCCTAGCTCTTAACTACGCATGGCCCAAACCCTAGGCCTAAACTTACACAAAACCTAGCCCAAATCCTATGCCTAAACCTAGCCATAAGTTAACCCTAAACTAACCCTTGCCCTAATCCTAACCGTAACCCTCCCCATAGACCTAACCCTAGCTCAAAGCCTAACCTTTACCCTAAACATAACACTAGCCCTATCCCATCCCTAACTTAATCATAGCTCTAAACATAGCTCTAGTTCTATACACTACCCTAACCCTAGCCCTAATCCTAACCATAACCCTAGACCTAAAACTATCTCGTATTCTATCCATTGCCCTAACCATAATCCTAACCCTAATTCTAACACTAGGCTTAACCCTAACCCTATCACAATCCCTAAACCTATCCATTATCCTAAAACTAACCTGTACCCTAATCCTAAGACTATTTATTACCCTAACCCTAACTGTAACTCTAATGCTAATTAAATCCCTAAACCCGAACCTTAACCTAAACTAAACTCTAAGCCATATCCTGACCTTAATAATACATCTAGCTCTAAACTTGACCCTTACCCTAAATCTAACCCTTACACTAGAACTAACCATAAACATAACCCTAAATCTATCCCTAACTGTAAACCTAGACTTAACCCCAGACAGTTATCCTAACACAAACCCTAGATCTGAACCTTATCCTAACCGAAAAACTAACCCTAACACTAGACAAACCCTAAATCTACCCATAGCCATAACCCAGCTCTTACATTATCCATACAACTACCTTACACTAGCCCTAAACCTCTCACACAACCTAGCCCTAATCGTAGCTCTAAACCTAGACCTAAGAGTAACCCTAACCCTATTCCTAGCACTAAACATAACCCTAACACTGGCCCTGGCCCAAACCCTACTCAAACTCTAATCCTTACCCTAAACATAAAAATAGCCCTAACCCTCAACCTAACCCTAAACCTAGCTCTAATCCTAACTGTAACCATAGCACAAATCCTAGCACAAACTCTATCCATTACCTTAAACATAACCCTAACCCTAATGCTAACCCAAGCGATAACCCTAACCCTAACCCTAACCGTAGCCCTGACTCTAACCCTAACCCTCACCCTAGCCCTAAACCTACCTCAAACCCTAACACTTCTGCTAAACCTAACACTAACTTTAACCCTAGGCCTATCTCTAAACCTAGCCAAAATCCTAATGTTAACACAAACCCTAACTCTAGCACTAACCCTATTCATTACCTTAAGCATAAACTTAACCCAAATGCTAACCCTAGGCCTAACACTAATCCTATCGCTAACACTAACCCTATCTATTACTCTAAACCTAACTTGAACCCTAAACCTAACACTATCCATTACTTTAACCCTTTCCTTTATGCTAATTTTAGCCCTAACCCTAAACATTATCCTAAATCAAACCCTAAACCGAACCCTGACCATAATAATACAGCTAGCTCTAAACCTGACATTTACCCTAAACCTAACTTTCCACTAGACCTAGCCATAAAACTAAAGTTAACACTCTTCATAACCATAACTCTAGACCTGACATTAGCCCTACCCTAACACTAGCTCTAAACCTAACACAAACCCTAGCCCACATCCAAGCCCTAAACCTAGCCTTAATCCTAACCCGAACACTCACCCTATTCCTATACCAAATTTTAAACCTCCACTTGCCCTGAACTGAGCCATAACCTCATCCCTTCCCCTAAAATTAACCATAACCCTAACACTAACACTAAACCGAATTCTAGCCCTAACCATGGGCCTAACCCTTACATTAAACCTAACGCTAAACTATCTCTAATTTAGCCCTAACCCTAAGCAAACCCCTAACTCTAGCCCTAAGAATAACTCTAACTCTCACCCTAGCCCCATTTCTATTTCTGAACCTGTCTGTTACCATAAACCTAACACTAGCCCTAACCTTAGCCCTAATCCTAGATATCTAACCATAACTCTAAATCTAACCCTAACCTTAAGCCTAAACCTCACCCTAACACTAGCTAAACACTACCACTAATCATAAATCTAGCCAAAAAAAAAAAAAAAAAAACGAACCTCTACCCTAACCCTAAACCTAACCTAAACTATACCCCAACCCTACAACTAGCCATAACCCTAGCTCAAATTCAAGTCCCAGGACTAAAACCAACTCTTACCTAAACTCATATCCAAACACTAACCCTACCTCTATATACCACCCTAAACATGAAGCAAATGCTAAGACCATTCCTGGCCCAAACCCTAACCCTAAAACTACCCGTAATAATAACGCTAGTTTTTACATTAGCCATAGTCCTAACCATAGCCCTAACCCCAAAACAAAAATAGCCCTCATCTGAGCCCTAAAACTAGATTTAACCCTAGTCCTAACCCTAAACTTTGCCCTAAACCTAATCCTAACCCTAGCTCTAGCCTACCTCTAACTCTATCCCTTATCTTAAGCCAAACTCTATCCATAATGCTAACCCTAATACTAATCATAATCCTTAGCCTAAATAAAAAAACTAACCCTATTACTAGTTCAAAACCTACCCTAGCTCTAAACCTAACCCAAAACCTAACCCTAACCTTCACCCTTATTCTGACCATAACACTAATTATAGGTCTAAACCTGACCCTAACCCTAAACTGAAACCTGAAACTAGCCCTACCAGTAAATTTTACCTACCTTAGACCTAAACCTAATCCTAAACCTATTGATAACTCTAGCCTTAGACCTAAACAAAAACTTAGTCCTAGCCCTAACAATAACCCTTAGCCTAAACCAAACAATAACACCACCGCTAGACCTAACCCTACTCATGATTCTGGATTTCACCCTAACTCTAATCTGAACACTGACCCTGACATTAACACTAAACCTAGCTCTAAAACTGACTCTAAACCAAAATCTAAACCTAACACTAAACCTAGCCATAACCCTAACCCTAAAACTAGCCCTAATTAGAACCCTAGACCTTACATTAACCATAGCACTAACCCTAGACCTAAACCTAACACAAAACCTAGCCCTAATTCAAGACCTAAACCTACCGTAAGCATAACCTAACCCTAAACTTGCCCTAACCCTAAGCCTAACCCTCACCTTAGAGCTAAGCATAGCCCAAAGCCTAACATTTGGCCTAAATATTACCCTAGCCTTATCCCTAACAATAACCCTAACACTAGCCCTAACCCTATCCCTAACCCTAACCCTATATATCACCCTTATAATAACCCTATTCCATATGCTCTCTAGGCCTAACCCTAACACTATTGCAAACCCCAAATCTCTCCATTACCCTAAACCTACCCTAACCCTAACCCTGACCCTAAACATTACCCTAGATATAACTCTAACCCTAATGCTCATTTGAGCCTACCCCTAAATCTTAACCCAATACAACCATAATTCTGACCCTGAACATAAAATTACCCCTAGCTCTAAAACTGACCCTTACCCTAAACTTACCACTTACACTAGATGAAGACATAGACTTAATCCTAAATCTACTCCTACCTGTAACACTGGACCTGACATTATCACTAATCCTAATTCTAGACCTAAACCTACAGCAAACCCTAGCCCTCATCCTAGCCCTAAACCAGCCTAATCATAACCCTAACCCTAACCCTAGCACTAATCCTAATTCTAATCCTCACTCTACCTCTAAACCTAGCTATAACACATCCCTTTCCCTAAACTTAACCCTAAACCTAGCCCTAATTCTAGGCCTAAGCTGAACAGTAACCCTAGTCTAATCCTTGCCCTGATTTAGCCCTATCCCTAAAACTAATCATAACCGTAGCCCTAAGACTTACTCTAACTCTTGCCCTAGCCTTATCCCTAGTTCTATCCCTATCATTTACCATAAATATAAACCTATCCCTAAACCTTGCCCTATCCTTAGACCTAGCCCTAACAGTAGATTTAACTCTAACTCCAAATCTTAACCTAACCCTAAGCCTAAGCTAACATAAACCCTAGCCTTAACCCTAACACTAATCATATAACTAGCCCTAACCCTAAACCTAGGACTTTAACCAAACTGAGCAATAGGAGCCGAGGATGTGGCTCAAGTGGTAGCACATTCGCCGGCATGAGCAGGGTGCTGTGTTCGATCCTCAGCAATAATACAAATAAAATATACAAAAAGATGTTTGTCCAACAAAAACTAAAAAAATAAAAAAAATATTTTAAAATTCTCTCTCTCTCTCTCTCACTCTCTCTCTCTCTCTCTTTCTTCCTCTCTCTCTTTGTTTCTAAAAAAAAAAAAAAACAAAAATCTTAACAATAGTCCTAACATTAAACCATAACTTAAACCAAAAACTAACAATACACCTAGACCTAACCCTAGCACTAATTCGAGTCCTAACCATAACCTTAAATTAACCCTGACCCTGAATCATATCCTAACACTCACCCTAGGTCTAAACACCACCCTATACTTAAACTGAACCCTAACAGTAACCCTAGCCTTAATTCGAGTCATAACCAAAACATTAAAACTAACCATGATGCTGACTCATATCATAAGAGTCACCCTAGCTCTAAACACCGCCCTCTCTTTAAACTGAACCCTCACAGTAATCCCAGCCCTTATTTGAGTCCTAACCCTAACCCTAAAACTAACACTGTCTCTGAATCATATCCTAACACTAACCATAGCTAAAAATATCACCCTAACTTAAAAACTAACCCTAACACTATACCTACTCCAACCCCTAACCCTAATTGTAACCCTAGTTCTTACATTATCCATTGCCTTAACTTTAGCCCTACCCCTAACAAAAAATAGCCCTAATCTGAGCCATAAACCTAGATTTAACCCTAAACCTAACCCTAACACTAGCCCTAACCCTAGCTCTAAGGCTTTCAATTACCAAAAGCCAAACCCTAACCCTAATGGTAACCCTAGACCTATCTCTAATCCTTAGGCTAACCAAAACCCTAACCCTATTAATAGAAATAAGCTTACCCTCACTAAAACTCTAACCATATTCCAAGCCCTAATGTTAACCCTGACCATTATTTTGACCCTAACACTAACCCTAGGTCTAAACGTGGCCCTAACCCTAGACCAAACCCTAACACTAGCCTTAGACCTAAACCAAATCTTAAATCTAGCCTTAACCCTAGCCCTAGACCTATCCCTAGCCCTTAAAGTAAACCTTAACCTAACACAAACAATAACCCTACCCCTAGACTCTAACCTAGTTCTAATTCTGGCTGTAACCCTAACTCTAAATCTAACCTAAACACTGACCCTGCTTTTAAGAGTAAACCTACTTCTAAACCTGACCCTAATCAAAAACCTAAACCTAACACTAGACCTAGCCATAATCTTAACCCTAAAACTAGCCCTAAACATAACCCTAGCTCTTACATTACCCACAGCCCTAACCCTGAGCCTAAACCTAACACAAAACCTAGAGCTAATACTAGGCCTAAAGCATAACCCTAACACTAACCCTAACCTAACACTTGATTAGTCCTACCCTAGCTCAAAGCCTAACCCTTACCATAAACATAAACCTACATCTATCCCTAAATATACCCCTAACACTAGCCCTAATCCAAAACTTAATACTAGCCGTAAACCTAGCTCTAAACCTACCCATTACCCTAAAACTAACCCTAAATCTACTGATAACCCTAGGCCTAACCCAAACCATAAACCTAACCAGAAAACTAACACTAGACCTTACCCTAAACCTCACACTCACCATAGACCTAATCTACCTCAAACCATAACCCTTACACAAACCTAAACATAACCATAGCCCTAACCCTAAACCTAAACCTCAATCCACCACTACCAATAACCCCATGCCTACATCTAATAATATCCATTACTCTAAACCTAACCCTCCCCCAAATGATTATGCTAGCTCTATTCAAACCCTAACCCTAACCATACTCTAATCTTATCCCTAGACATAACTCTAAACCTAACCCTTGACCTAGACATAACCCTAGTTCAAAACGTAATCCTTATGCTAAACATAACCCTAACACTAACCCTAGATCTAACCCTAAACCTAACCCTAACTCAAGACCTATTCCTGACCATAAACCTAGCCCTAATCTTAGCTCTAACCCCATCCATTATCCTAACCAAAAAAATAGCCCTAATCTCAGTCATAAACCTAGATTTAGCCCAAGGACAAACCTTAGATCAAAATCTATCTCTAAATCTTACCCTAATGCTAAACCTAGGCCTAACACTATCCCTACCGCTAAACCTAACCCTAACCTAACCTGAACACTAAACAAAACATATCATTACCCTAACCCTGACCCTAATGCTTATTTGAGCCCTAACCCTAAACCCTAACCTCAACCAAACTCTAACCTGACTCTGACCCTAATAATTCCATAGCTCTAAACTGGACCCTTAACCATAAACCTAACCCTTACACTAGACCTAGCCAATAATCTAATCCTAAAACTGTCCTCTCCTCAACTGTAACCAAACACACCTGACATTAGCCCAAGCCCTAATCCTAGCCCTAACCTAACAAAAACACCAGCCCTTATCCTAGCCTTAAACCTAGATTAATCCTAACCCTAACCCTAACCCTAACCCTAGCTCTAAGCCTAATACCCTAGCCCTAATCTTAGCCCGAATTTCAACCTATCCCTAAACCTAAAACAACCCAAGACCTAAGAATAAATCTAACTCTCACACTAGTCCTATCACTAGTTCTATACCTATCCCTTATCATAACCCTAACCCTAGCCCTAAACTTAGACCTAACTCTTGACCTATCCATAGCCCAAGGACTGACCTTAAATCAAAATCTATCTCTAAATCTAACACTAACCTGAAGACTAAGCCTAAACCTAAAACTAGCCCTAACCCTAACACTAATCCTAAAACTAGCCCTAATCCTAGCCCTGGCCCTAAAATAAAACTAAGCCAAAAGCTCTATCCCTAACCCTTAAACTAAACCAAACCCTAACCATACACCTACACCAAACCCTAGACCTTATTCAAGTTTTATGCTGAACCCTATAACTAATTCTTACACTTACTCTGACACTAACACTAATCCTAGCTCTAAACATAACCCTAATCCTAACACTAACCCAAACACTAAACCTAGCCCTAATCTTAACCATAAAATTAGCCCTAATTGTAACCCTTGTACTTACATTAGTCATAATCCTAACCCAAGCACTAACTTAACCCAAATTCTAGCCCTAATCTGAGCCCTAACCTGAGATTTAACACTAACCCTAACCCTAACCATACCCCTAGCCCTAATAATAACCATAATCCTAGCCCTAACCCTATACAGTACCATAAAAATAACCCTAATCCTAATGCTGACCCTAAGCCTAAACCTAACCCTATCTCTAATCCTATCCCTATCCATTTCTCAAAACCTAAAATGAACCCTAATTCTAAGCCGATCATTACCCAAACCCTTACCCTAATGCTAATTCAGTCCCTAAATTTAATCCTTAACCTATTCCAAACCCTATCCTAGACCTTCACCTTACTAATACCCCTAGCCCTAAACCTGACCCTAACCCTAAACCTAAACCTTACACTATAAGTACCCATAATTCTAACCCTAAAACTATCTGTAAACATAATTCTAGACTTGAAATTAGCCATACTCCTCTTCCTAGCCCTAACTCTAAAACAAAACCTTGGCCTCATTCTAGCCCTAAACCTAGCCTTAATCATAACCCTAATCCTAACCCTTTTCTAAATATCACCCTACCACTAAAACTAGCTATAAGACCATACCTTACCATAAACTAAATTCTAAATCTAACCCTAATTCTATGCTTAAGATGAACATTAACCATAAACCTAATCCTAACACTAATTTAGCTCTATCCCTAATCCTAACCCTAATCTTAGCCCTAAGACTAACAATAATTCTCACACTAGCCCTATCACTAGTTCTAATCCTAGAATTTACCATAACCCTAACCCTAGCCCTCACCCTTGACCAATCCTTAGTCCTAGCCCTAAGCCTAAGAGTAAGACTCACACAAACACTAAACTTATTCCTAACACTAATCATAAAACTAGCCCTAACCCTACCACTAGCAGTAAAACAAAACCACTAATTATCCCTAACCCTAAACAAAACTTAAACCAAACCATAACATTACACCTAGACCTAACCATAGTCTTAATTTGAGTCCTAATCTTAACCTTAAAAGTATACCTGACACTGACTCATATGCTAAAATCACCCTAGTTCGAAACACCATGCTAAATTTAAACCAAAACTTAACAATAACCCTAGCCCTTATTTGAGTCATAACCCTAATCCTGACCCTGACTTATATCCTAAAACTAACCCTAGCTCTAAATATCACCATAACCTTAAACATAACCCTAACACTAAAACTACCCCTACCCCTAACCCCAACCCTAAAACTAACCCTAATTGTAACTCTAGTTCTTATATTAGCAATTGTCCTAACCCTAGTCCTAAACCTAACACAAAAATAGCCCTAATCTGAACCCTAAACCTAACTTTAACCCTAACCCTACCCTAACTCTAGCTCTAAACTTAGCTCTAACTCTCTCCCTTACCCTAAGTGAAACCCTAACCCTAATGGTAAACCTAGACCTACCCCTAATTATTAGGCTAACCAAAATCCTAACCCTATTAACAGTCCTGACCCTAGCCCTCATTCTAACTCTAATACTATCCCAAACCCTTACGCTAACCCTGACCCTTATTCTGACATTAACACAAACCCTAGGTCTAAAACTGACCCTCAACCTAGAGCAAACCCTAACACTGGCCATACCACTAACTTATACCTAAATCTAACCCTAACTCTAGCCCTAAGACTAACTCTAACTCTCACACTATCGCTATCCCTAGTTCTAAGCCTATCCTTTACCATAACCTAACCCTAGCCCTAACCCTTGCCCTAACCTTACTCCTAGCCCTAACCCTATATTTAACCTTAACTTGAAATCTATTCCTAACCCTAAGCCTAAGCCTAACACTAAAACTAGCCCTAACCCTAATGCTAATTGTAAAACTATCCCTAACCATAATGCTAGCAGTAAAACAAACTGAGAAATAGTCCTAACCATAAACCTTAACTTAAACCAAACCCTTACACCTAGACTAATCATAGCTTTAATTCAAGTCCTAAACATAACCTTAAATCTAACCCTGACCCTGACTCATATCCTAACACTCACCCTAGCTCTAAACACCCTCCTAACTTTCAACTGAAATTTAAACATAAACCAAATCCTAATTCAATTCCTAACCCTAACTCTGACCCTGACTCACATCCTAACACTAAACCTAGCTCTAAATATCATCCTAATCTTAAATCTAACCCTAACAATAGACCAACCCCTAACCCTAAACCTAAAACTAACCCTCATTCTAATACTAGTTCTTATACTAGCCATTGCAATAACATTAGCCCTAACCCTAAAAAAAATCTTGCCCTAATCCGAGCCCTAAACGTAGATTTAACCATAACCCTAACTCTAGCCCTAACTCTAGCTCTAAGACTATCCCATACCCAATGAATAATCCTAACCCTAATGGTAGCCCTAGACCTATGCCTAATCATTAGGCTAAACAAAATCCTAACCTTATTAATAGTCCTAACCATAGCCCTCATTCTAGATTTAATCCTATCCCAAACCTGAACATTAACCATGACCTTTATCCTGACCCTAAAAACAACCCTAGTTCTAAATCTGACCCTAACACTAGAGTAAAATCTAACACTATCCCTGGACCTTAACCTAATCCTAAATATAGCCTTAACTCTAGCCCTAGACCTAAACAAAAACCTAGTCCCAGGCCTAACAATAACCCTTATTCTCATACAAGCACTAATCCTACCCCTAGACCTAAACCTACTCCTAATTCTCATTGTAAACCTAACTTGAACTCTAACCCAAACACTGACTCTGCCTTTAACAGTAAACCTAATTGTAAACCTAAACCTACCTGAAATTCTATACCTAACACTAGACCATAGCATAACCCTAACCCTAAAACTAGCTCTAATCATAACCCTAGGTATTATATTACACACAGCTTTAACCCTAGGCCTAAACCTGACACAAAACCTAGAGCTAACCCTAGGCCTTAATCTAGCCCTAAGAATAAACCTAACCCTAACCCTAACCCTTACCCAAACCTAACCCTCACCTTAGTCCTCACCCTAGCTCAAAACCTAACCCTTTCTATAAACATAAACCTAGAACTCTTCCTGAATCTAACCCTAAAACTAGTCCTAATCCTAACCTTAACCCTAGCCCTAACCCTAGCTCTAAACATACCCATTACCCTAACCCTAACCCTAATTGTAACCCTAGCCTTAAACCTAACCACAATCCTAACCCTAAAGAGAAAACTAACACTAGACCTAACCCTAATCTAATACTCAGTATAGCCCTAAATATAGATCAAACCCTAACCCTTAACACAAACTTAAACATAATCATAGCCCTAACCCTAAACTTAAATCTAAACCTGTCCTTAAAGTTAAACCTACATATAACCATATTTACTACCCTAACCCTAACCCTAAACTTAATTATAACCATTTCTCTAACCCTTACCCTTACCCTAAACATACCCTAATCCTATCCCTAAACAGAACCCTGAATCTAACCCTTACTCTAACCTTAATCATAGCTCAGAACCTAACTCTTACACTAAACATAATACTAACCCTAACCCAAGTTGTAATCCATACCCTAACCCAAACTCAAGACATAATCCTAACCATAAGTCTAGCTATATACTTAGCTCTAACTGTATCCATTACCCTAATGGTAACCCATACACTAATGCTAACTGTAGGCCTAAACATATCTCATGAACTAATCTTTACCATAACCCTAGCCCTAACCTTAACTCTAAATGTATCCATTACCCTAAACATAAGCCTTTCCCTAATGCTAACCCTAGGCCTAACTCCAAACCTAACACTAAACCCAACCCTATCAATTACTCTAATCCTTACCTGAACCCCAAATCTAACCCTATCATTACCCTAACCATAACCCTAATGCTAATTTGAGCCCTAACCCTAAACTCAAACCTAAAAGAATCCCTAACCATTACTCTGACCTTAAAAATTCCCCTAGCTCTAACCTAACCATTACCTAAATCTAATCCTTACATTAGACCTAGCTGAAACCTAACCCTAAAACTGTCCATAACCATAACCCTAGACCTGACATTAGCCCTAGATATAATCCTAGCCCTAACTAGAACAAAAACCCTAGCCCATATTAGCCCTAAACATAGCCTTAATCATAACCATATCCTTAAACCTAGGCCTTACTTAAAACCAACCCTATTCCTAATCTTAGACCTACCTTAGCCCTATCCCTAACCCTACCCCTAATTATAACCCTAGACTTAAAACTAAGTCTAACTCTCTCCCTATCCCTAAAACTAGTTCTAACCCTATCCCTTAATGAAACCTAAACCTAGCCCTAACTCTAGGCCTAACCCTAGCCATTTCCTTAGCCCAATCCCTAACCCTAGATCTAACGTTAACTCTAAATCTAACCCTAATGCAAAGCCTAAGCATTAACCTAACACTAACACTAACACTAACATTACTCCTAAAACTAGCCCTAACTCTAGCCCTAGCCCTAATACAAAACTGAGCCATAGCCCTAACCCTAAACTTTAACCTAAACCAAACCCTAACCATACACCTAGCCCTAACCCTAGCCCTAATTCACGTTTTAAGCAGAACTCTAAAACTAACCCTAACCATGACTTTGATGCTAACACTAACCCTAGATTTAAACATCCCCTTAAACATAACTGTAAGCATAACACTAAACCTAGACCAAATCCTAAGCCTAAAACTAGGCCTAATTTTATCCTTAGTACTTATATTAGCCATAACCATAACCCTAGCCCTAACTTAACCAAAAACCTAGCCTAATCTGAGCCCTAAACCAAGCTTTAACCCTACCCCTAACCTTAACCCTAAACCTAGCACTACGAATAACCATAACATAACTCTAACCGTAGCTCTAACCCTATCCATTACCCTAACCATAATCCTAACCCTAATGCTAACTCTAGGTCTAAACCTTTCAATATCCCTAATCCTAACCCTATCCATTACCCTAAACCTAACTTGAAACCTAAACCTAACTGTATCATTACCCTAATACTAACCCTATGCTAATTTGAGCCCTAAATTTAAAACTTAACCCAGCCCAAACACTAACCATGACCCTGATCCAAACAATACCCTTACCTCTAAACCTGATCTTAACCCTAATTCTAATCCTTACACTACATCTAACCTAAACCTAAAAGAATTTCAACTGGAAAGCTGGACCTGAAATTAGCCCTAGCCCTAATCCTAGCCCTAACCCTAGCCTTAATACTAACCCAAAATATAACCTCAGGTTTAACCCTAAGTCTAAGCCTCACCCTAGCCCTAAACCTACCTATAACCCCATACTTACCCTAAACCTATCCATAACCCTAAACCTAACCATAATCTGAAACCTAACCATAAGCCTTGTCTTAACCCTAGGCCCAAAACTAACACTAAGCCTAGCACTAATCCTAATTTAGTTCTTTCCTAAACCTAAACCTAGCCTTAAGACTAAATCTAACTCTTGCCCTAGCCCTATCCCTACTTCTATACTTAGTCCTAGCCCAACCCTTGATATAAACCTAACTCTAAATTTGAACCTAACTCTAAATTTAACCATAACCACAATCCTAATCCAAAGTCTAACACTAGCCCTAAGAATAATGCTAATCCTAAAACTTTACCTACCCTTAGCCCTAGCCATAAAACAAAACCAATCCATATCCCTAAACCTAACCCTTAACCTAAACCAAACCTTAAACCTACCCCTAGCCCTAACCCTAACTCTAAAAATAACCCTGAACCTGACGCTGATCCTAATCCTAGCTCTAAACATCACGCTAACCTTAAATTAACCCTAACATTAGACTTAGCTTTAACCCTAACCCTAAAATTAGCTGTAATCATAACCATAGTTTGTACATTAGGCGTTATTCTAACCCTAGCCCTAACCCTGAAACAAATCCCACCCATAATTCTAGTCTTAACCTAAGCTTAAATCCTAATCTTATCTCTAACACTAGCCCTAACACTAACCCTAACCCTAGCTCTAACCCTATCACTTACCCTAAGCCAAACCCTAAACCAAATGCTAACCCTAGTCCTAACTCTAATCCTTAACCTAACTTAAACACTAACAGAATTACTAGTCCTAACCTTATCCCTCATTCTAGTTCTAACCCTAACCCTGATCCTTATTCTGATTTTAACAGTAACCCTAGGTATAATCCTGACCCTAAACCTAAACCAAATCCTAACACTAGCCCTACCAGTTACCCTATACCTATACCTGGTGGCAGTTGGGCTCTGAGGGTTTTTCCTGAGGAGCTGTTTTGTTTGGTGTATGTGGTTCTAAAAATAAAGTTCGTTACTTTTGAAAAAAAAATTCATTATATGTAATAATTATCTTCAATATAATGTAAATTGTTAAGAAAATTGTTTTCTTTTAGTGCCTTCTGTAATGTTACATAATTTTTTATTTAGCCATTATTGCCATACATCCTATCTTCATCCCAGTGCCAGTGAAGACAAAGATAAAACCAATCTACAGCTTCTGCAATAGCCATCACTGAACTGCTTGCAGAACTTGCCTGGACTATGTATCACTTGTGTGCATTGTGAACTTACCTGTATGCATTGTGAACTATCTGTTGGTGCAGCGACTTGTGGTAGTGTTGGGGTATTTTTGCTGATGATGTCATCGGTGGTACAATTTTTCCAAAAGGAGCCATCAATTGGCTTGGTGTATCTTCCTCCCTTCTGCTTGTCATTATCGTTCAGCTAAAATTTGGGACCCAACAGAGGTGAGTCAAAGAACCTCATCCCCCCAATGGTACAAAGACCTCTCCACAGGTGTGGCTGTATACTGGACCGGTAATCAGTGACGGGTAAGATCCAATTGCAATGGTACCAATCTAAGACAGGAGGCTGACGCCTTGAGATCAGCTCATCCGATAACGGGTAAGGACCATATGTACTATTGGACAACCTAAGGCAGGCACGGCCCCTAAGCCACATGCTTGTTGTTTAAACAGAGAGGGGGAGATGTTGAGAGCCACAGCTGAAGGGGCCCCAGCAAACTTTCAGACTGCCAGCTGATGATTGGCTCAGAGCGGCCCCAGCAACATCTAGCTGATTGGCTGCTCTGCGGTGATGCTCATTGGCCTGTTTCCCCCGCCCTTTCAGACTACGGAGCTGCTCATTGGGGGACTTTTTTGGCTCCGCCCAAACGACCCAGCCAATCGGCCTCAAGAAAAGGAGGAGTGGGGGAGGGAGAGGCTTGTGGGAAGCCGGTGGTGGCAGTTGGGCTCTGAGGGTTTTTCCTGAGGAGCTGTTTTGTTTGGTGTGTGTGGTTCTAAAAATAAAGTTAGATTATTTTGACAAGTGGCTTCTGAATTGTGCCCAGCCAGACTGTGGCACCCCAACACTAGTTCTAGAAGCAAAACTAATCCTAATTATAGCTATAATTCTAGCCCTAGACCTAAACAAAATACTAGCTCTAGCCCTAATAATAACCCTTAATCTAAACTAAACACTTACCCTACCCCTAGACCTAACACTAGTCTTAATTCTGGCTCTAACCCTAACCCTAATCCTATCCAGAACACTGACCCTTATGCTAACACTAACCTATCTCTAAACCTTACCCTAACCCAAAACCTAATCCTAACACTAAACCTAGCCATAACCCTAACACTAATACTAGCCCTAAACATAACACCAGCCCTAACCATATTTTAACCCTAATCTTAACCCTAACAGAAACCCTAACCCTAACCCTAGCCCTAACACTAACCCTAACACTAACCCTTGCCTTAGACCTAACCCTAGTTCAAAGTCAAACCCTTACCCTAAACATTACCCTAGCCATATCCTAAACAATAACCCTAACCCTAGCTCTTATTCTAACCTTAATCCTAGCTCGAACATTAGCTCTAACCTTGTCAATTATCCTAACCCCAAACATAACCCTAATTATGACTCTATCCCTAACACTAAACCTAACCCTAACCTTAAATGTATCCCAAGACCTAAACATAAACATGAACCTCACCATAGCCCTAACCCTAGTTGAAACATTAAGCCTTACACTAAACATAATCCTAAGATTATCCCTAATCTATTCTCTAACCCTAACTTTAAATCTAACATTATTCATTTCCCTAAACCTAATCCTAACTGTAGTGAAAATTCTAGCCATAACATGAACCTTAAATCAAACCCTAACCATAAACATATTCCTAGACATAAACGTAAACCTAACCCTCCTCCTAGCCCTAACCCTATCTCAAACAGTAACACTTACCCTAACCTCACCATACCCCTAGCTCTAAACCTAAATCTCACCATAAACAAAACCCTATCCCTATCCCTAAACCTAACTCTAATCCTAGATTTAATCCAAACAATAACCTAGCCCTAACCCTAGCTCTAATTATATTCATTATAGTAAATATAATCCTAACCAAATGCTAAACTTAACCCTATTGCTAAACCTAACCATGCATTACCCTAAACCTTGACTGAAACATAAAACTAACCCTAACCATTTCATTAACCTTAAATCTAAACCTAACATTAATTCAAGCCCTAACCCAAAATGTTGACCTTAACCAAATGCTAACACTGACCCTAACACTATAATACTCCTAACTGTAAAACTGACCCTTACCCAAAACATAGCTATAGCCCTAGTTCTAGCAATCAACCTAACAGAAACCCTAGCCCAAAACCTAGCCTTAATCCTAACCTAATACTAACCCTACCACTAATTCTAATTCCAACCCTCACCCTAGCCCTAAAGCTAGGTATAACCCCACCCATTCCCCTAAACTTAATCCTAAAAACATTGCTAATCCTAAACATAGCCCTACCCCTAGGGCTAACCCTAACACTAACCCTAGCCCTAATCCTAGCCTTAATTTAGCTTTAACCCTAAACCTAACCCTAAGCCTAGACCTAAATCTAAATCTAACTGTCATCCTAGCTGTATTCCTAGTTCTAACTCTATCCTTTACTGTAACACTAACCCTAGACCTAACTCTAACCCTGGATCTAACCTTAACTCTAAATATAACCCAAATCTAAGCCTAAACCTCACCCTAACACTAGCCCTAACCCAAACACTAATTCAAAATCCAACTCTAACCTAGTACTAACCCTAAAACAAAACTGAGCCATAGTCCTAACCCTAACCTTAACCCATAGAAGTCAAGATGAAGTGAAACCTTAAAATTCAAACTTTTCCTGACAGCGAAACTTGAGCTGAGAAGGCCCAACCTGGGAAATATGGTAATGCTAGGTAAAAGATGAATCCTGAACAGTATCAAAGAAAATTGAACAAAACTCACTCTAACCCAAACATTAGTTCTCACCCTAGCCCTAACCATAATCTTAAAACTAAGCCTTTCCTTTTTATAGAGCTTGATCATAAAGTACCAAACTTGGGGTGTCTAGTAGGACAAGGTAACAGATGAATCCTTCCAAGTATCAAAAAAATCTGACCAATAGTGGGGGAGATGTTTCAGTATATGCCTATTTCCCCTAAAGTGCACTTTGTTAAATTGATTTTTCATGATTCAGCATAAGGTACTTTCAAAAGGAACAAACCAGAGCATGCCCACAGTGAAGTCATTGAATGTGTGAAATTTCATGCAGCTAGCACCAACCCTGTTTGATTTCCAGCTCCATTTTCATTTACACCTATAGGCCATAATGTAGTGAAAACTAAAAATTCAAACTCTTCCTGAAACTGAATCATTGAACTTTGAAGGCCCAAACTTGGGGAGCCTAGTAAGGTTGATCAAAGATGAATCCTGCGCAATATCAAAGTAATCTGACCAAAACAAACAAACAAAAAAAAAATCAAAGCTCTTTCAGTATATGTGTATTTTGCTTGCTCCTAAAGTACTCAGAGATAAACCTGTTTCTTTCTACTTCAGCTTAGGGATGTTTCACAGGAAACAAACTAGAGAATGCTCACTGTTAACTGATTGAGTGTGTGAAGTTTCAAGCAGCTAGCACAAACACTGTTTGATTTCCAGCTTCATTTCCATTCACCCCAGTATGGCAAAAAGGAGAGAAACATGAAAATTGTAACTTTTCCTGAGAGAAAACCCTTTTACATAGGAGGCCAAAACATTTGGAGTATAGTCTTAATAGGAAAAAGGTGAATCCTGCCAAGTGTCATAGAAAAAAAAAAAAAAAAAAAAAAAAAACACTAACTCTAACCCTAACACTAGGTCTAAGCCTAGTCTTAACACTAAGTCTAACCCTAAACCTAATCTGTTTAGAGAACCTTTGATCATCGAAGTTTCAAAATTGGGGAGTCTAGTTGGGCAAGCTTACAGATGAATCATGGGCAGTTTTAAAGAAATCTGACAAAATAATTGGGGGAGCTATTTCAGTACTTGCATATTTCCCTGTTTTATCCAGAAGTGTTCTCAGATAAATTTGTATTGCATGCTTCAGCTTATTACTAATTTCACAAGGAACCCACCAGAGAATGCCCACAGAGAACTGATTGAGTGTGTGAAGTTTCAAGCAGTTAGCACCAAACTTGTTTGATTTTAAGCCACATGTCCATTTACCCATGTAGGTCAAAATGAAGTGAATCCATAAAATAAAAACTGTTTCTGTCAGCAAAGAATTGAACCGAAAAGGCCAAAACCTGGGGAACATAGTAAGCCTAGGTTAAAATGTATCTTACCCAGTATCAAAAAATTTGAACAAGAGAAACTCTAACCCTACACTAGACCTAACTATAGCCATAAGGCTAACCCTAACCTGTTTAGAGAACCTTTCATCATAGAAGTCTCAAAGTTGAGAAGCATAGTGGGGCAAGCTAACAGATGAATCCTGCCCAGTATCAAAGAAATCTGACCAAATGATTGGAGGAGGTAGTTCAGTACATGCAGATTTTCTTGTTGTCTCCTAAAATACTCTAAAATACTGTAGTTTTTTCATGCTTCATCTTTGGGATACTTTCACAAAAATAAAACCAGAAAATCCTTACAGAGAAATGATTGAGTGTGTGAAGTTTCAAGCAGCTAGCAAAAACACTGTTTGATTTCCAGCTCCATTTCCATTCATCCATATAGGTCAAAATGAAGTGAAACCTTAAAATAAAAACTGAAATACTGACAAAAAACCAGTGAACCTAGAAGGTCCAAATATGGGGATCATAGTAAGATATGGTAAAAGATAAATCCTATTATCAAAGAAATTTGAACAAAACTACTGCAAACCTAACACTAGATCTAGCCTTAATCCTAACCCTACAGCTCACCCTAGACTGTTTAGAGAACCTTTGATCATAGGAGTCACAAACTAAGGGAACCTAGTGTGGCAAGCTAACAGATGAATCCTGCACAGTATCAAAGAAATCTGAGCAAATAATTGGGGGAAGTGTTTCAGTACATGAATATTTCATTGATTTCTCCAAAAGTGCTCTGGAATAAAGTTGCTTTGCATGGTTCAACTGAGGGCAACATTCACAAGGAACAAACTAGAGAGTGCCCACAGAGAACTGATTGAGCGTGTGCAGTTTCAAGCAGCTAGCATCAACCCTGTTTGATTTTGTGCTCCATTTGTCTTCAACAAAATAGTTCAAAATAAAGTGAAACCTTAAAAAAAAAAAACTGTTTCTGACAGCAAATCATTGAACTGAGAAGACCCAAACCAGGGAACATTGTGAGGGTAGATAAAAGCTGAATCCTGACCAATATCAATGATACATGAACAAAACTGACTCTAACCCTAACAATAGGTTTAAACCAAGCCCTTACCCTAATCAAAAAACTAACCCTAATCTGTTTAGAAAACCTTTTATCATAAAAGTCCCAAATTAAGGGAGCCTAGTGGGGCAAGCTAAGAGATGAATCTTGGGCTGTATCAAAGAAATCTGACAAAATAATTTGGGGAGATAGTTCAGTATATGTATATTTTCCTGTTGTATCCTACAGTACTTTCAGGTAAAGATGTTTTTGCATACTTCAGCTTTGGGAAACTTTCACAAGGAAGAAATCAGAGAGTGCCCACATAGAACTGATTGAGTGTGTGCAGTTTTAAACAGCGAGCAGCAACCCTGTTTGATTTCAAGTTCCATTTCCATTTACCCGTATTGATCAAAATGAAGGAAACTTTAAAAATCAAACTGTTCCTGACAGGAAACCATTGAAGGGATAAGGCCCAAACCTGGGGAAAATAGCAAGGTTAGGTAAAAAACGAATTATGCCAAGTATTAAATGAATTTGAACAAAACTCACTCTAACTCTAACACTAGATCTAACCCAACCCTAACATGATTCTAAGCTGTTTATAGTACCTATGATCATAGAAGCCCCAAAATGGGGAGCCTAGCAGCACAACTTAACAGATGAATCTTGTGCAGTATCAAGCAAATTTGATGAAAAATTGAGGGAGGTATTTCGGTACATTCATATTTTTCTGTTTTTTTTTTTTTTTCCTTAAAGTGCTCATGGATAAATTGTTTTTCATGCTTCAACTTAAGATACTTTCACAAAGAAAAAACAAAGAGTGCCCACAGAGAGTTGATTGAGTGTGTGAAGTTTCATGCAGCTAGCACCAACCATGTTTGAGTTCCAGCTCCATTGCCATTCACACCTGTAGGCCATAATGAAGTGAAACCTAAAAATTCAAACTGTTCCTGACCGTGAACCATTGAAGCTTGAAACCCAAACTTGGAGAGCCTACTAAGGCTAGGTCAAGGATGAATCCTATACAGTATCAAATTAATCTAACCAAAAAAATTTGAAACTATTTCAGTACATGTGTATTCTGCTTGCTCCTAAAGCACTCAGAGATAAAGCTGTTTTTTTTTTTTTTTTTTTCTAATTCATCTTAGGTCTACTTCCACACAAACACCAGATTATGCTCACTGAAAATTGATGGAGTGTGTGAAGTTTCAAGCAGCTAGCCAAAACCCTGTTTGATTTCCAGCTTCATTTCCATTCAACCCTATAGGGCAAAAAGAAGAGAAACATAAAAATTGAAACTGTTCCTGAAAACAAACCATTTATGTAGGAGGCCCAAACATTTGGAGTATGGTCAAAATAGGAAAATGATGAATCCTGCACAGTATCATAGAAATTTGAAACCAAAACAAACTTTACCTTAACACTAGGTCTAATGCTAGTCCTAACACTAACCTTAACACTAACATTAACCTGTTTAGAGTCCCTTTGATCCTAGAAGTCCCACACTTGGGGAGCCAAGTTGAGTAGGCTAACAGATGAATCTTTCACAATATCAAAGAAATCTGACCAAATAATTGGGGAGGTAGTTCAGTACATGCATATTTCCCTGCTTTCTCCTAAAGTGCTCTCACATAAAGTTGCTTTGCATACTTCAGCTTAGGGCTACTTTTACAAGGAATAAGCCAGAGAATGCCAATAGAAAACTGATTGAGAGTGTGAGTTTTGAAGTAGCTAGCACCAACCCTGTTGGATTTCCAGCTCCATTTCCATTTACACGCATAGGTCAAAATGAAATGAAAACTTAAAATACAAACTATTCAGGAGAGCAAACACTTGATCTAAGAGGCCCAAACCTAGAGAACATAGTAAGGTTAGGTAAAAGTTGAATCCTGCCAGTATCAAAAAAAAAATCAAACAAAACTAAATCTAACAGAACACTAGCTGTAACTCTAGCCCTAAACTAATACTTAATATAACCTAAACTGTTTAGAGAACCATTGATCATAGTATTTCCCAAATAAAGGAGTCCAATGGTGCAAGATAACAGATGAATCCTGTGCAGTATCAAAGAAATCTGTTCAAATATTTGGGGGAGATATTTCAGTACATGCATATTTCCCTGTTTTCTCCTAATGTGCTCTTGGATAAATTATTTTTTTTCATGCTTCAGTTTAAGGTACTTTCACAAGGAATAACCAGAGAGTGCCCATAGAGAGCTAATTGAGTGTGTGAAGTTTCAAGCAGCTAGTACTAACTCTGTTTGATTTCCAGCTCCATTTTCATTCACATCTATAGGCCATAATAAAGTGAAACCTAAAAATTCAAACTGTTCCTGACAGGGAACTGGCAAACCTTGAAAACCAAAACTTGAGGATACTACTAAGACTAGGAAAAGGATGAATCCAGTACAATATCAAAGTAATTCATGAAAAAAATTGAAGCTTGCTCCTAAAATGCTCACAGATAAAGCTGTTTCTTTCTAATTTATCTTTGAGCTACTTCCACAAGAAACAAATGAGAGAATGTGCACTGAGAACTGATTGAGTGTGTGAAGTTTCAAACAGCTAGCAAAAACCCTGTTTGAGTCCAGCTCCATTTCCATTCACCCCTATAGGGCAAAATGAAGTGAAACATGAAAATTAAAAGTGCTCCTGGGAGCAAACCTTTTTACCTAGGAGGCCCAAACATGGGAAGCATACTAAGAATAGGAAAAAGATAAATCCTGCCCAGTATCCAAAAATTTGAAAAAAAAACTAACTCTAACCCCAAGAATAGTTCTAACACTTGCCCTAACTCTAACCTAACGCTAAGCCTAACCTGTTAAGAGAACCTTTGATCATAAATGTTTTAAACTTGGGGATACTAGTGGGCCAAGCTTACAGATGAATCTTGCACAGTATCAAAGAAATCTGATGAAAAAATTGGGGGAGGTATTTCAGTATATGCATATTGCCCTGTTTTCTCCTAAAGTGCTCCTGGATAAAGTTGTTTTGCATGCTATAGCTTATGGCTACTTTTACATGAAAGAAACCAGAGAGTGCCCACAGACAACTTATAGAGTATGTGAAGTTTCAACAAGCTAGCACCAGCCCTCTGGTTTCCAGCTCCATTTGCATTTACCCATATAGGTCAAAATGAAGTGAGACATTAAAAACAAACTATTCCCAACAGTGAACCATTGAACCGAGAAGGCCCAAAACTGGGGCACATCATAAGGCTAGGTAAAATATAAATCTCCCCAGTAACAAAGTAATTTGAACAAAACAAACTATAACCCTAACACTAGCTCTAAAGCTAGCCCTAACCCTAACCTTAACACTAAACCTTACCTGTTTAGAGAACCATTGATCCTAGAAGTGCCAACTTGGGGAGCCTAGTGGACCAAGCTAAAAGATGAATGCAGTGCAGTATCAAAGAAATCTTATCAAGTTGTTGATAGACTTATTTCAGTACATATATGTTTCTCTGTTTTCTCCTTAAGGGCTCTCAGATACAGATGCTTTTGTATGCTTCATCTTTGGCCTACCTTCAAAAGAAAGAAACCAGAGAGTGCCCACTGACAACTGATTGTGTGAAGTTTCAAGCACCTCCTGCCAACCCTGTTTTATTTCCAGCTCAACTTTCATTCACATCAATAAGCCATAATGAAGGGAAACCTTAAAATACAAACAGTGAAACATTGAACTAAGAAGGCCCAAAACTGTGGAGCATAGTAAGGCTAAGTAAAAGATGAATCCTGCCCAGTATCATAGAAATTTGAAAAAAAAAAAATAGGGCCCCATGGGTGCTCTCATCACAGATGTAAGGTTCAGCTGCGCAGTTTCTCTGGGCGCAGAAAGCAGTCTCAGCCGCACGGGTGCTCTCTGCGCAAATGGAAGGCAGCACAGAACACAGAGGCTTTGCTTATGGGACACCAGACTGAGCTCTGGACACAGAACAAGGTCACTCCAGAACCAACCACCTCACCAAACACCATACATGGGTAACATATGTAATCCATCTTGCAAAACATTATTCGTCATCTATTGGTGGGTGTGGCTACCAGCTGGGTTCTGCAGCTTATCAGGTACCCGGTTTCCAACTCCCCTACCTACAGCTGTGATAACTCAAGATTTTTCTCACAAGATTTTGGGGAGTGTAGCTATCAATGCGGAACAGCAATTGTACAGGCATCTGGTTTCCAATTCAGAGTCAAGAGTAGGGAGGCTCTAGGTGGAAGATCAAGCCTTCTCACACTGGCTACCTCCACCACCCTGATCACAGAGGAATTGATGACTCCATCTACAGCAAGAAAAGAAAACAGAGTTCTGAGAGACTTTTATTTCTTCTTACTTTTCTTTTCTTGCTCTTCTCATCCACTCTCCTCTATCCTTTCCCCTCTGGTCCTCACAACCACAACATAGGTGAAACCAAAAACTTTCCATAAAATTGGACTTTACGAACTGAATCACTAGAATAGTATAATATAGAGGAATTGCATAGGCCCCACCTCACAAGCCCTTTATTTGCTCTTATTTTCTTTCTCCCTCTCTTTCTTTATTTCCTTCTTATTATTTCTTCTTTTTTCTTTCTCCCTCTATCCCACTTTCAGCCTCCTAACTTTTACTATTTATACACAGGGTAATTTTATGAATACAGATGAGGAGTTTGAATTAATACCTCTTCCATAAATTCCTCTTGTCTATTCATTAGAGTTCTCCTCCAAATTTGCTAAGTTAGATTAATTACATACCCTCACTCCTTTCCCCCTTAACATAGCATCCTACCCCTGACCCCCAGTTTATACACCACCAGAAATGGTATGGATTTTATGAAAATAATGACTATATTCTACATATTATTGAAGCCAACATCTTTAGACACAGAGTCTAAATATAAATGTATTTATAATGGTTAGGCTTAGACTCAGGTTAGGGTTAGATTTAGAGTTAGATTTTGATCTATGGTTAGGGCTAGGGATAAGGATAGGGCAAGGGTTAGGACTAGGGTTTGAGTTCGGTTTAGGATTATGGTAAGGAATAGGGTTACAACAAGTGATAGGGCTAGTATGAGAGTTAGAGTTAGTCTTAGTGCTAGGGTTAGGGTTAGGGTTAGGGATAAGGCTAAATTAGGGTAGTGTTAGTGTTAGGTTTAGGCCTTGGTTTAGGGTTAGAGTTAGGGTTATGTTTAGGGTAAGGTATTGAGTTATAGCTAGGTTGAGGGCTAGGGCAAGGGTTACTATTAGGGTTAGGGCTAGGGTTAAGTTTAGGGTTATGATTAAAGCTAGGAATAGGGCTAGGATGAGGGCTAATGTTTGTGTTAAGGTTGGGGCTAGTATTAGGGCTAGGGCTAATGTCAGGTCTAGGGTTACAGTTAGGGATAGATTTAGTGTTAGTTTATGGCTTGGTCTAGTGTAGGGGTTAGGTTTATACTAAGGGTCAGTTTTAGAGCTAGGGTTATTTTTAGGTTCAGGATCAAGTTGAGGGTTTGGGTTAGGTTATGGTTTAGGTTTAGGGCTTGAATTCTCATTAGGTTTAGGGTTAAGGTAATGAAAGTGTTAGGTTTAAGGTTTAAGTGTGTTTTAGTGTAATGGATAGGGTTAGGGTTAGGCCTAGTGTTAGCATAAGTGTTGTGTTATCATTAGGGTAATGGATAGGGTTAGACCTAAGATTAGGCGTAGGGTTATATATAAGATAAGGACTTTTGTTTGGGTTAGGGTTAAATTTACATTTAGGGTTAAAGCTAGGTTTAGGGGCTGGGGATGTGGCTCAAGAAGTAGTGTGCTCACCTGGCATGCACGGGGCATTGGTTTTGATCCTCAGCACCACATACCAATAAAATAAAGATGTTATGTCCACCAAAACCGAAAATATATATATATAAAAAATCTAGGTTTAGGACTCGGATTAAGGCTAGGTTTTGGGTTAGTTTAGGGCTACGGTTAAGGCTTATGGCTAAAGAACGAAGTAGTGTTATGATTAGAGCTAGTGATAGGGTCAGGTTTAGGGCTACGTCTAGTGTTAGGGTTAAGTTTACTGTTACAATGCTGATTAGAGCTAGGTTTAATGTTAGGGTCAGTGTCTGGGTCCGGATTAGTTTTCAGGTTAGTGTTAGGACTAGAATTAGAGATAGGATTAGGGCTAGGTTTAGGGTTAGGGTCTGGTTTAGATTAAGTGTTAGGGTTAGTGTTATGATTCGGTTGTTTTTAGGGCTGGGTGTATAGTTAGGGCTGCTTAGGATTAATGTTAGAATTAGGTCTACTGTTAGTGTGAGGTTTAGGCTTAGGTTTAGGGTTAGATTTAGAGTTAGGTTTAGATCTAGGATTTTAGCTATTTGTAAAGATAGGGCTAGGATTAGGTGCTAAGTTTAGGGCTAGGTTTAGGGTGATGGTAAGTGATAGTGTTAGATCAAGGTAAAAGGCTAGGCTGAGAGTTTGAGTATATCTCAGGGCTAAGGTTAGGGATGGGTTAGGGATAGGGCTAAATTAGGTCTGTGATTAGGACTAGGGTGAGTGTTAGTGTTACGCCTTGGTTTAGGGCTAGGGTTAGTGCTAGTGTTAAGGTTAGGCTTAGGTTTAGGTTAAGGAATAAGATTATAGCTACTTTTAGGACTAGAGTGAGGATAAGAATTAGGGTTATGGTTGGGGATAGGTTTATGATTAAGGTGAGGTTTATTCTAGGAATTGGGCTAAAGTTTGTGTTAGGATTAGGACTAGGATTAGAGCTAGGGTTAATGTCAGGTCTAGGGTTACAGTTAGAGAGACTTTTAGGGTTAGGTTTATAGCTAGGTCTATTGTAAGAGTCAGGTTTCTTGTTAGGGTCAGGTTTAGAGCTATGGGTATTATTAGGGTCAGGGTCAGATTTAGGGTTTTTATTAAAATAAGGTTTAGGTTTAAGGCTCCAGTTATCATTATGGTTAGGGATAGGTTAATGATAGTTTTAGGTTTAGAGTTCAGGTTAGATGTTGGGTAATGGATAGGGTTAGTGTTAGGGATAGGATTAGGTTTCGGCCTAGGGTTAGCAGAAGCGTAAGGGTGATCATTAGGGTAATGAATAGGGTTAGAGCTAGTGATAGGGATAGTGTCATGCTTAGGATTAGGTCTATGGTTAGGCTTAGGTTTAGGGTTAGGGCTAAGGTTAGGGTTGTGGTTAGCTTTAGGGTTAAAACCAAGATAGGCTTGGGTTAGGGCTAGGTTTTGCAATAGGTTAGGACTATGGCAAATGTAAGAAGTTTGTTTGGATTAGGGCTAGTTTTAGGGTTAATGTTAGAGCTAAGTGTTAGGATGATGTTCAGAGATAGGGTTAGTGTTAATGTCAGGGTCAGTGTTCAGTTTAGGGCTATGATTAATGTGAAAGTGAGAATTAGGACTAGAGTTAGGTCTAGGAGAAGGGTTAGTGTTTGGCTTTAGGCTAAGGGTTATTGTTATGGCTAGGGCTATGTTTTTCTTTAGATCTAGGGCAAAAGTTATGGATAGATTAGGATTAAGTTTGGGTCTAGGGCTAGTTTTAGAGTTAATTTTAGGTATAAGGTTACCAGTAGTGCTAGTGTTAGGATTCGGTTGAGGGTTAGGTTTAGGTTTAGACATATGATTAGTGTTAGGGTTAGAATAAGGGTCAGGTTTAGGGTTAGGGTTTGGGTTATGGTTAGAGCTAGAATGAGGACTAGGGACTAGGAATAGGGTTTGGGTTTGGGTTAGGTTATGGATTAGGATTAGGATTAGGATTCGCATTAGGTTTAGGGTTTGGCATAGGGTAATGGATAGGGTTAGAGCTAGGGTTAGGGTTAAAGCTAGGTTTAGGGCTCAGATTAGGGCTACTTTTCGTTTTAGGGTTATGGCTAGTGTTAGAGCAATGGCTAGTGTAAGAACTAGGGTTTTTAGGGTTAGTTTCTGGGTTATGGTTAGGGGTTAACCCTCTAGTGTTAGGATTAGGTTTAAGGTTAGGGTGAAATGAAGAGCTAGTGTTAGTGTTAGGTTAATAGTCAGGGTAAGGGTTAGTTTTAGGGTTAGGGTTAGGGCTCAAATTAATGCTACAGTTACTCTAAGGATTTGGTTTAAGGTTAGGGTAGTGTTTAGAGCTACAGTGAGTGTTAGGATATCAGTCAGAGTAAGGGTTAGTATTAAGGTTAAGATTAGGACTTGGATTAGGGCTAGGGTTAGGTCTAGGTGTAGTGTTAATGTTTGGTTTAAGTTAACGTTTAGGGTTAGGGCTATTGCTTGGTTTAGTTTTACAGCATGGGTTAGGTTTAGGGCTAGTTTTATGATTAGCATTAGGGCTAGGGCTAGTGTTAATGTTAGCCTTAGGCTTAGGGTTAGGGTTAGATTTAGAATTAGGGATAGATCTAGAGTTAGCACTAGTAATAAGGATTAGAAAATGGTTATGGCTATGTTTAGGGCTAGAGTTAGGGCTAGGGTTTAGGATTACAGTAATGGATAGGGTTAGAAGTGGAGATAGGGCTAGTGTGAGAGTAAGAGTTACTCTTAGGGCTAGGGTTAGTGTTAGGGTTAGGGATAGGGTTAAAATAGGGCTAGGACTAGGGCTAGGGTTAGTGTTCAACTTAGGCCTAGTGTTAGGGTGAGGGTTAGGGTTAAGTTTAGGGTAAGGAATGGCATTATAGCTAGGTTTAGTGATAGGTTGTGGGTTAAAATTAGGGCTAGGGCTACGGTTAGGGTTAGGCCTAGAGCTAATATCAGATCTTGGGTTATGGTAAAATATATTTTTAGGGTTAGGTTTATGGCTACATGTAATGTAAGGGTTAGGTTTAGGGTTAGGGTCACGTTTAAAGCTAGGGGTATTTTTAGGGTCAAGTTCTGGGCTAGAAGTTTGGGACAGGTTAAGTTATAAAGTTGGGGCTCGAATTAGCATTATGGTTAGTGTTAGTGTTGAGGTTTAGGATTTAGGTTTGGGTTAGAATAATGCATAAGTTTAGGATTAGGGTTAGCGTTAGGTTTAGGCCTTGGGTTATGTTTACAGAAATGGATAGTGTTAGAGCTAGGGTTAGAGCTTGGGTTATGGTTTTGATTAAGGCAAGGGTTAGGATTAGGGTTAGGGTTAAATCTCGGGTTAGGTATTGTATTAGGGCTAGGATTTGGGTTAAGTTAATGCTAGGGTTAGGGGTAAGTCTTATGTAAGTACCAGGGTTACAATTAGGGTTAAATTTAGGGTTAGAGTTAGTGTTAGGTCTAGTGTTAGGTTTAGGGTTAGTGTTAGTATTATGGTAAGAGTCAGAGTCAGTGTTAATTCTAGTTTTCAGCTTAAAACTACAATTAGAGCTAAGGTTAGGGTTAGGGTTAGGGTTTCATTTAGCTTGAGGGTTAGGGTTAGGGCTATGTCTCGGTTTTGGTTTAGGGCTAGTGTTAAAGTTAGATTTAGAGTTAGGGTTAGGGTTACAGTTTGATTTAGAGTTAAAATTAGATCTACGTTAGGGCTAGAGCTAATGATATGGCTAGGGTTAGGCCTAGGATTATAGTTTTGGTAAGGGATAGGTTTATAACTAGGAATGGGGCTAGGGTGACAGTTAGATTTAGTCTTAGGGCTAGGTTTAGGGCTAGGGTTAGGAATAGGACAAAATTAATGCTAAGATTAGGCCTAGGCTTAGTTTTTGGGTTAGGCCTAAAGTTAGGTTTAGAGTTAGGATTAAGGCTAGGTTTAGGGCTAGGATAAGGGCTGGGTTTTGTGTTAGGTTTAGGAGTAGGATTAGGGCTATGGCTAATGTGAGGTCTAAACTTTGGTTGGGGATAATTTTAGGATTAGGATTATGGCTATGTGTAGTGAAAGGGTTTGGTTTAATGTAAAAATCAGGTTTAGAGCTAGGAAATTTATTAGGGTCAGGGTCAGTGTTAGAGTTTGTTTGAGGTTAGGGTTTAGGTTTAGGGCTTGAATTAGCATTAGGGTGTGGGTTAGGGTAATGATAGTGTTTTGTTTAGAGTTTACATTAGGTTTAGGGTAATTGACAGGGTTAGGGTTAGTGATAGGGTTAAAATTAGGCCTAGGTTATTAGGTTATGGTTAGTATAATAAATAGGAATAAGCTAAGTTTAGGGCTAGGTTTATGGTTAGGAATAGGTCTTGAATTAGGGTTAGGGTTAAGGTTAAAACTAGGGTTAGGCTTAGGTTTATGTTTAGTGTAAGGGTTTAGTTTTGAGCTAGGGTTAGGGCTAAGGTGAGGGTTAGGATTAGGATTACTTCTAGGGTTAAGATTATACTACTCATAGGGTTAGGGTTAGGATTAGGGCTAGGGACATCATTAGGGATAGGGTTAGGGTTAGGATAATGTATACAATTAGATGTAGATTTAGGGCTATGTTTCACATTAGATTGTGGTTTAGGCTGAGAGTTAGAGCTATGGTCATGTTTAGGTTTATAGTAAGTGTTAGGGTTTGAATTGGGTTAGGTCTATGGCAAGTGTGAGTTTTAAGGTTAGGTCTAGGGTTAGTTTTCCAGTTAGGTTTAGGTTTACCATTAAGCAAAGAATTATCTATAAGTTTAGGTTTAGGTTTAGAGTAAGGGTAGGTTTAGAGCTAGGTTTAGGGCTAGGGTTAAGGTTAGGATTAGGGCTAGTGTTAGGGTTAGATTGAGGGTAGGTGTAGGTTTATGTTTAGAGTAATGTTTAGGCTTTGAGCTAGAATTAGGACTAAGGTGAGGGTTAGGTTAGGGTTAGGGCTAGGGTTTGGGTTAGGGTTATGCTTAAGGCTTGATTTAGGCCTAGGATTAGCTGTAGGTTTTGTGTTAGGTTTAGGCCTAGGGTTAGGTCTATGGGTAATGTAAGAACTAGGGTTGTGTTGAGGACTAGTTGTAAGGTTAGGGTTATGGCTAGGTCTAGTGTTAGGTTTGGATTTTCAGATAGGTTTACTCTAAAAGCAGGGTCAGTATTTGGGTTAGAGTTAGAGTTAGAGCTACAGCCAGAATTGGGACTAGGTTTAGGTCTAGGATTAGGGTTAATGTTTGAGTTAGGTTAAGGGTTATTGTTAGGGCTAGAGCTAGGTTTATATTTAGGTCTAGGGTTAGATTTAAGGCTAGATTTACAGTTTGGTTTAGGTCTAAGGCTAGTGTTAGGGTTTGGTCTTGGTTTAGGATCAGTTTTAGACCTAGAAATAATGTTAGGGTCAGAATAAGGGTCAGGGTTAGAATTAAGATTTGGGATAGGGTTAGAGCTAGAATGGAATAGGGTTATAGCTAGGGTTAGGACTATTAATAGGGTTAGGGTTTTGGTTAGCCTAAGGATTAGAGATAGGCTGAGGGATATCATTAGGGTTAGGGTTTTTCTTAGGTTAAGGGTAGCATTAGAGCTAGTGTTAATGCTAGAGTTAGGGTTAGGGTTAGGGTTAAATATAGGTTTAGAGCTCAGATTAGGGCTAGTTTTTTTTTTTTTTTTTTTTTTTAGGGTTAGGGCTAGATTTTGGCTTTGGCTAATGTAAGAGCCAGGGATACAATTAGGGTTATTTTTAGGTTTAGGTTTAGGGGTAGGTCTACTATTAGTTTTAGGTTTAAGGTTATGGTAATATTTAGAGCTAGGGTTATTGTTAGGATATGAGTCAGCATCAGGGTTAGTTTTAGGGTTAGGGTAAGTACTCAAATAAGGGCTAGAGTTACTGTTAGTGTTCAGTTTAAGGTTAGAGCTCTGTTTACAGCTAAGGTGACTGTTAGGATATCAGTCAGGGTCAGGGTTAGTTTTAAGGTTAGGGTTATGACTTGAATTAGGGCTAGGGTTACTCTTAGGGTTTGGTTTAATTTTAGGGTAATCTTTAGAGCTAGGGTCAGTGTTAGGATATGAGTCAGGGTATGGTAAGTTTTAAGGTTAGAGTTAGGACTCAAATTAGGGCTATGGTTATGTCTAGGTGTAGTGTTAGGGTTTGCTTTAAGTTAAAGTTTAGGGTTAGGGCTGTTTCTCAGTTTTGTTTTAGTCCAAGGTTTAGGGTTTGGGCTAGTTATAAGATTAGCATTAGGGTTAGGGATAGTGTTAGTGTTATGCTTAGACTTTGGGTTAGGGTTAGATTTGGATTTAACATTAGATCAAGGATTAGGGCTAGGTCTAACTATAGGGCAATGCTTAGGGCTAGGGTTATGGTTAGGATAACAGATAGGGTTAGAACTCAGGCTAGGGTTAGGGTGAGAATTAGAGTTAGTCTTACGCCTAGAGTTTTGGTTAGTTTTAGGGATAGAGCTAAGTTAGGGCTAGGATTAGGGCTAAGGTTAGTGTTCAGCTTAGGCCTAGTGTTAGGGCTAGGATTATAGTTAATTTTAGGGTAAGGCATGGTGTTATAGCTAGTTTTAGAGGTAGGGTGAGGTTTAGAATTAGGGTTAGGGCTAGGGTTAGGGTTATGATTAAGGCTACGTTTAGGGCTAGGATGAGGGCTAGGGCTAATGTCAGGTATAATGTTACATTTCGGGGTAGATTTAGGGTTGGGTTTGTGTCCAGGTCTAGTGTAAGTGTTAGGATTATAGTAAGAGTCAGGTTTAAAGCTAGGCATATTTTTAGGGCCAGGATCACAGTTAGGGTTTGTTTTAGGTTAAGGATTAAGGATAGGGCTCAAATTAGCATTAGGTTTAGAGTTAGGGTAAGAGTAATTAATTGGCTTAGGTTTAGGTTTCAGGGTAGGTTTAGGGCAATGGAGAGCTTTAGGGTTAGTAAAAGGGTTAGGGTTATGCCTATGGTTACCATTAGGATTAGGGTAATTGTAAGGATAATATAAAGGTTTAGAGCTATGTTTAGGCCTAGGGTTAGGTTAGGATTAGGGTGAGAGTTAGGCTATGTTTTGGGTTAGGGCTATTAACCCTAGCTTAGTGTAGTGTTAGGGTTAGATTTAGGGTAAAGGTTAGGTTTTGAGGTAGGGTTAGGTCTAGTACAAGGCTTAGGTTTAGTGTTATGGTTAGGTTTAGGTTTAGGGTTAGGGCTAGGGTTTTCATTCAGGTTAGGATTAGGTTTAGGGCAATAGATTGGGTTAGATGTAAGGTTAGCTTAATGTTTAAGCTTAGTTTTAGTTTTAAGTTTAGTTTTAGGGCTAGGTTTACTGTTGGTTTTAGGGTAAGTGTTAGAGTTAAAGTTAGGGTTAAGGTTATGGCAAGGTTTAGGTTTAGGGTTAGGTCTAGGGTTAGGTTTTTGGTTTGGGTTAGGGTTTCGGTTAGGGTTATGGATAGGGTTATCATTAGGTTTAAGATACGATTTAGGGTAATTGCTAGGGTTAGAGCTAGTGTTAGGTCTAGGTTTAAGGTTAGGATTAGCGTTACAGTTATGGTTATGGTTAGGGATAGTGCTAGGTTTATGTGTAAGCTAAGGGTTATGCTTTGAGCTAGGGTTAGAACTAAGGAAAGGGTTAGGGCAAGGATTAGGACTAGGGCTAATGTCAGGTCTAGGGTTATGGTTAGGGATAGTGTTAGGGATAGGTTTATGGCCAGGTCTAGTGCAAGGGTTAGGCTTAGGGAAGGGATCTGGTATAGAGCTAGGTTATTATTAGGGTCAGAATCTTGGTTAGGGTTCGGTTTGGGCTAAGGTTTAAGGTTAGGGCTCAAATTAACATTAGGGTTAGTGTTAGGGTTAGAGTAATGAATAGAGTTAGGTTTAGAGTTCAGGTTAGGTTTAGAGTAATGTATAGGGTTAGTGTTAGGGATAAGGTTAGGGTTAGGCCTAGGGTTAGCTTTTGTATTAGGCTTATGTTTAGAGTAATGGATAGGTTTAGTGCTAGTGTTATGGCTTAGGTTAACATTAGGATTAAGTCTAGGGTTTGGGTTACTCCTAGGGTTTGTGTTAGGGTTACGTTTAGGGTAAGTGTTAGGGTTAGGGCTAGGGCAAGGTTTAGGATTAGAATCAGGGCTATGGTTATGGTTATGGTTAGGGTTAGGGTGAGGGTTAGGGCTAGGGTTAGCATAAGGTTTAGGGTTATGTTTAAGGTAATGGATAAAGTTAGAGCTATGATTGGGCTATGGTTACAGTTAGGATTAGGGATAGGGTTAGGGTTAGTGTTAGAGCTAGGGTTATGATTAGGGTAAGGTTTAGAGTTTGAGCTAGGGTTAGGGCTAGAACAAGCCTTAGATTTAGGGTTTGGGCTAGGATTAGGGTTAGGTTTAATCTTAGGTCTAGATTTCGGGCTTGTATTAGGGCTAGGTTTTGTGTGAGGTTTATGGCTTGTGTAAGAGCTAGGGTTTTGGTTATAGCTAGTTTCTGGGTTAGGGTCATAGATATGTCTAGTGTTAGGTTTAAGTTTTGGGTTAGGATAATGTTTAGAGCTAAGGTTTGTGCTAGGGTAAGTGTCAGTGTCCGGGTTAATATTGGGTTTATGGTTAGGGCCAGAATTAGAATTAGAGTTAGGTCTAGGGATACGGTTAGTCTTTGCATTAGGTTAATGGTTATTTTAGAGCTAGTGCTAGGTTTTTGTTTAGGACTAGGGATGGAGTTATGACTATATTTAAAATTAAGTTTAGGTCGAGTGCTAGTATTACAGTTAAGTTCAGGTAAATGCTTACTGGTAGGACTAATGTTAGGGTTCGGTTTAGTGTTAAGATCAGGCTTTGACCGAGAGTTAGTTTTAGCGTCAGAATAAGGGTAAGGATTAGGATTAGGCTTCGGGTTAGGGTTAGAGATAGAAAGAGGGCGAGAGTTAGGACTAGTAATAGAGTTAGGGTTTGGGGTAAGCTAAGGATTAGGGTTAGAATTAGGGTAGCATAAGGGTGAGAGTTTGGCTTAGGGTAAGGACTAGTTTTAAAGCTATGGTTAGAGTTAGGGTTAGGTTAGTGTTAGGGTTAGGGTTAAAGCTAGGGTTGAGGCTCAATTTAGTGCTAGGTTTTGTGTTAGGGTTAGGGCTATGGCTAATGTAAGAACTAGCTTTAATGTTAGGGATAGTTTTAGGGTTAGGATTAGGGCTAGGTCTAGTCTTTGGGTTAAGTTTAGGGATAGGGTGATATTTAGAGTTATTTTTAGGGTCAGAGTCAGGGTCAGTATTAGTTGTAGGGATAGGGTTATTACTAGGTGTAGCTTTAGGATTTGATTTAGGTTAAGGTTTAGGATTAGGGCTATAGCTCAGTTTTGTTTGTGGGCTATGGCCAGGGTTAGGGCAAGTTTTCAAATTAGAATTAGGGTTAGGACTAGTGATAGGGTGAGGTTTAGGTTTATAGTTAGGGTTGTATTTAGAGTTAGGGTTAGTTCTAGGTTTAGGACTAAGGTTAGGGATAAGTTTGTGTTAGGTTTAAGGAAATAATTAGGTAGAGTGCTAATGTCAGATCTAGGGTTATGATTAGGGATACGGTTAGGGTTAGTTTTATGGCTAGGTCTAGTTTAAGGGTTATGTTTAGGGTAAGGGTCAGGTTTAGAGCTAGGTGTGTTATTAGAGTCAGTGTCTTTTTCAGAGTTTGGGTTAGATTTTGGTTTAGTTTTAGGGCTCAAATTAGCATTAGGGTTAGGGTTAGTGTTAGGGTTAGAGTAATTGAGAGGGTTAGGTTTAGTGTTCAGGTTAGTTTTAGGTAAGAATAAGGTTAGTGTTAGAGATAGGTTTAGGGATAGGCCTAAATGGATAGGGTTAGATTTAGGTTTAGGACTAGAGTTAGTGGTAGGTTTAGCCTAACTGTCAGGGTTTGAGATAGGATTAGGAATATGGCAAGGGTTATGTTTATGGTGAGGTCTAGGGTTAGGTTTACAGTTAGGGTTAGAGTAGCTTTAGGGTTAGGGCTAGAGTTATCATGATGTTTATAGTTAGGGTTAGGGTAATGGGTGGGTTTAGAGATATGTTTAGAGCTATGTTTGGGTTAGGCTTTTGTTTAGGGTAATGGATAGGTTAGGGTTAGGGTTATGGTGAGGATTTGGGCTAGGGTTAGGTTTAGGGTTAGGCCTAGGGTTAGTGTAAGAGTTAGGTTTAGGGTAAGTGTTAGGGTTAGGCCTAGGGTTAGTGTAAGAGTTAGTTTTAGGGTAAGTGTTAGGGTTTGAGCTATGGTTAGGGCTAAGGCAATGGTTAGGGTTAATGTCAGGTAACGGTTTAGGATTAGGTTTAAGTTTAGGGCTAGGGTTAGCATTAGGGTTAGGGTTATGTTTAGGGTGATGGATAGGGTTAGAGCTAGTATTAGGGCTAGGATTATGGTTAGGATTATGTCTAGGGTTAGGTTTAGATTTAGGGCCAGGTTTAGGTTTAGTTTTAGGTTTAGTTTAAGGGTTAGGGCTAGGGTTAGTCTTAGGGTTATAACAAGATGTAGGGCTCAGTTTAGGGCTAGGTTTTGAGTTAGGTTAGGGCTAGGATTAGGTCTACAGCTAATGTAAGAACTAGAGTTATGATTAGGGCTACTTTTAGGTTTATGGATTTGGCTAGTCCTAGTTTTAGTGTTAGTTATACTTTTAGGGTGATGTTATAACTAGGGTTAGTGTAAGGTCAGAGTCAGGTTCATGGTTAGTTTTAGGGTTAGGTTAGGACTAGAATTAGGGCTAAGGTTAGGGCTAGGTGGAGGGTTAGATTTTGGTGTAGGTTAAGGGTTAGGTTTAGGGCTATGGCTCGTGTTTATTTTTTAGGGCTCGAACTAGATTAGGGCTAGTTTTAGGATTAGTGTTAGTGTTAGGGTTACTGTTAGTGTGAGGTTTAGGCTTATGGTTAGGGTTGGACTTAGAATCGTGCTCAGTTCTAGGTTTAGGGCTAGGGCTAGTGTTAGGGCTAATGTTAGAGCAAGTGTTAGGGTTATGGTAAGGGAATAGGGATAGGGTGAGAGTTATAGTTAGTCTTAGTGCTAATGGCAGGTTTAGGGCTAAATTAGGGCTTGGATCAGGTCTAGGATTAGTGTAACAGTTAAGTCTAGAATTAGAGTTAGGGTTAGATTTGGGGGAATGGATGGGGTTATAGCAAGGTTCAGAACTAGGGAGAGGGATAAAATTAGGAATATGGCTAGAGTTAGGGTTCATGTTAGGATCAAGGCTAGGTTAAGTGCTAGGATAAGGGCTAGCGTTTGTGTTAGGGTTATGGCAAGAATTGGGGCTAGGACTAATGTCAGGTCTAGAGTTATGGTTAGGGATAGTTTTTGGGTAAGATTTATGGCTAGGTCTAGTGTCAGAGTTAGGTTTAGGGTGAGTTTCAAGTTGAGAGCTAGGGGTATTATAATATTCAGAATCAGGGTTTGGGTTTGGGTTAGGTTGAGGTTTATATTTTTGGCTCAAATTAGCATTAGGTTTGATTTAGGGTTAGGGTAATGGATAAGGTTAGGTTTAGGCTTCAGGTTAGGTTTAGGACTCAGGTTAGACTTAGGGTAGTGGATAGGTTTAAGGTTAGGCCTAGGGTTAACATTAGGTTTATGGTTATCATTATGGTAATGGATAGGGTTAGAGCTAGTTTTAGGGCTAGGGCTATGTTTAGGATTAGGGCTAGAGTTAGGGTTAGGGTTAGGTTTATTTTATGAGTTAGGGTTTGAGCTAGGATTACTGCTAAGGATAGGGTTAGGTTTAGAATTAGGTCTAGGGTTAGGATTAAATTTTTTATCATTAGGATTAAGGTAATGGACAAGTTTAGATGTTGGGTTGAGGTTAAGATTAGGTTTAGGTTTAGGACTAGGTTTAGTGTTAAGTTTACCAAAATTGTTAGAGTTTGAGCTAGGAATAGGACTATGGCAAGGGTTAGGTTTATGGTTAGGTCTAGGGTTAAGTTTACAGTTAGGGTTAGAGTAGGTTTAGGGTTAGGGCTATGGTTATCATGACGTTTATGTTTAGGGTTAGGGTCATAGGTGGGGTTTGAGCTAAGGTTAAGTTTAGTTTTAAGTTTAGGATTAGGGTTAGGGTTAAGCTTAGGCTTAGGCTTATCATTTTCTTACTTTTAGATTAAGGGTATAGGTCAGGGATTCAGTATGTGTTAGACTATGTTGAGGCTTCAGATTAGAATCAGGGCTAGGGATAGAGTTAAGGTTAGGGTTAGGGTTAGGTCTATGTTTAGCCTTAGGTTTAGGGTTATGGTTAGGGTAATGGTTAGAGCTATAGCTAGGAATTGGGCTATGGTTATGGTTAGGGCTAGGATTGGGGTTAGGTTTTGGGCTAGGGTTATATTTAGTGTAAGGCTAGGTTTTGAGCTAGTGTTAGTGCTAGGGCTAGGGCGAGGATTAGGTTCAGCCTTAGATCTAGGGACAGTATTATGGTAGTTTTAGAGATAGGGTTTAGGTTAGGGCTAGGGTTATCATTAGGGTTTTGATAGGGTTAGGGAAATGGATATGGTTAGGTGTAGGTTTAGGTTTAGTTTTAGGGTTAGATTTAGTTTTATGGTTAATGATAAGTCTACGGTTATGTTTAGGTTTAGGGTATGGTTTAGGTTTTGAGCTAGGGTTAGGGCTATGGTGAGTGTTAGTTTTAGGGTTAGGTCTATTGTTATATTTCTAGTTAGGGTTAGGGTTATGATTAGGGTTAAGGCTAGGGTTATGAATATAGTTAGTTGTAGGGTTAGGTAATGTGTAGGTTTAGAGCTAGGTTTAGGGATAGGGTTAAGTTTAGGGTTAGGGGTAGGGTTAGGGTTTAGAGTTGGTATAGCTCTAAGTTTATATTTATGGTAAGGGTTAGGCTTTGAGTAAGGTTTAAGACTAAGGATATGGTTAGGTTTGGGGTTAGGGTTAGGGCTAGAGTTAGGGTTAGATTTAGGCCTAGAATTCGCTCTAGGTTTTGTGTTAGGTTAAAGTGTAGAGTTAGGGCTATGTGTAATGTAAGAGCTAGGATTATGATTAGGGCTAGTTTTAGGCTTAGGGTTATGGCTATGTCTAGTGTTAGGTTAAGGTTTTTGGTTAGGGTCAGGTTTAGAGATAGGTTAAGTGTTAAAGGCAGGGTCAGTGTTCAGGTTAGTGCTAGAGTTAAGGTTAAAGCCAGAATTGGTCCTAGGTTTATGTCTAGGGGTAGGGTTAGTCTTTGTGTTAAGTTAAGGTTTATTGTTAGGGCTAAGGCTAGGTTTTTGTTTAGGTCTGGAACTAGAGTTAAAGCTAGATTTAGGATTAGGTTTAGGTCTAGGGCTAGTGATAGGGTCAGGTTTAGGTATAAGTTTACTGGTAGGGCTTTGTATGGATTGGTCTTTGGTTAGGGTCAGGTTTAGACCTACGGTTAGTGTTATGGTCAGAATAAGGGTCACGGTTAGGGTTAAGTTTTGCTATAGGGTTAGGGTTAGAATTAGGGCTATGGTTAGGACTATTAATATGGTGAGAGTTTTTATTAGCCTGAGGATTATGGATAGGTCTAGGATTACCATTAGGGTTAGGGTTTTGCTTAATGTTAGTGATAGTGTTAGAGCTAGTTAGGGATAGGTTTAGGATTCGGGTTAGAGTTAAAGCTAGGTGTAGGGCTCAGATAAGGGATAATTTTTTATGTTAGTGTTAGGGTAGGGTTAGGGCAACAGGCAATATAAGAACCAGGGTTACAATTAGGGTTAGCTTTAGGGTTAGAGTCAGGTGTAGTTCTAGTGATAGTGTTAGATTTAAGGTTAGGCTGATATTTAGAGCTATTTTTAGGATAGGATTCAGGGTCAGGGTTATTTTTAGGGTTTGAGTTAGGACTAGAATTTTGGCTAGGTTCACTCTTAGGGTTCAGTTTAAGGTTAGTGTCATGTTTACAGCTAGGGTGTTTGTTAGGACATGAGTCAGGGTCAGGGTTAGTTTTAAGGTTAGGGTTAGGACTCGATTAGGTCTAGGATTAGTTCTTGTGGTACTTTAGGGTTTGGTTTAAGTTAAGGTTTAGGGTTAGGTCTATTGATCAGTTTTGTTTTATTACGAGGGTTAGGATTAGGGCTAGTTTTAAAATTAGTATTAGGGTTAGGGCTAGTGTTAGTCTTAGGCTTAGACTTTGGTTTAGGGTTACATTTTTAGTTATGCTAAGATTTAGGATTAGGCTAGAATTAAGGATAGGGCAAGGGTTAGGACCAGGGTTAGAGTTATGTTAAGGGATAGGATTTGACCTAGGGATAGGGCTAGTGTGAGAGTTAGAGTTAGTGATAGGGCTAAAATTAGATTGAGGTTTTGGGATAGGGTTAAATTAGGTCTAGGTTTAGAGCTAGGGTTATTGTTAAGCTTAGGCCTAGCAATAGGGATAGGGTTAGGTTTAAGTTTAGAATAAAGAATGGTGTTAAATCTAGGTTTACACATAGGGTGCGGTTTTTAGTTAGGGTTAGGGCTAGGGTTGGGTTAGGATTATTATTAAGGCTAGGTTTAGGGCTATGATGAGGGCTAAGGTTTGTTTTAGATACAGGGCTACTATTAGTTCTAGGGCTAATATCAGGTCTACGATTATGGTTAAAGATATTTTTAGGGTTAGGCTTATGGCTACATCTAGTGTAAGGGTTAGGTTTAGAGTAAAGGTCATGTTTAGAGCTCACAGAATTTTAGGATTAGGATTTGGCTTAGATAAAATTTAGGTTTCCGACTCAAATTAGCATTAGGTTTAGGGTTATGGAATAGTTAGGGTTTGTTTTAAGATTCAGTTTTGGTTTAGGGTAATTGATATGGTTAGCGTTAGTGATAGGGCTAGAGTTAGGCTTAGGGTTAGCATTACGGTAAGGGTTATGGTTAGGGTGATTGAAAGGGTTAGAACTAGAGTTATGGTTAGGAATATGCCTTGAGTTAGTGTTGGAGTTAGTATTAGAACTAGAGTTAGGGTTAGGTTTAGGGTTATGTTTAGCATAAAGGTTAGGTTTTTAGCTAGATTTAGGGTAAGGTCTAAAGATAAGATTATGGTAGGTTTAGGGTTAGGGTGGTGGTTAGAGCTAGGATGAGTGTTGGGATATAAGTCGTGTTCAGGGTTATTTTTAAGGTTATGATTAGGACTCCAATTAGGGCTAGGGTTAGATCTAGGTGTAGTGCTAGAGTTAGGGCTAGGGTTATCATTAACATTATGATTAGGGTTAAGGTAATATATAGGGTTATGTTAGGTTTAGATTTTGGTTTAGAGTTAGAATTAGTGATAGGTTTAGATTAGAGCTATGGTTATGTTTAGGTTTATGGTTAGGTTTATGATTTGATCTAGAATTAGGGCTATGCTGAGTGTTAATTTCAGGGTTATGTCTATGGTTAGTTTTCCAGTTAGGGTTAGGGTTAACATTAGGGTTCGGGCCAGGATTAACAATAATGTTAGGTTTAGGGTTAGGGTAATGGGTGGGTTAAAGCTAGATTAAGGCTAGGTTAAGTTTAGGCTAGGGTTAAGGTGAAAGTTGAGATAGCTCTAGGTTTATGTTTAAGGTAAGTGTTAGGTTTGAGCTATTTTAGGACTAAGGTAAGATCTAGGGTTAGGTATAGGTCTAGTGTTAGGGTTAGGGTTATTCTTAGGGCTAGGCTTAGGCCTAAAATTAGCTCTATATTTAGTGTTATGTTTAGGCAGAGGGTTAGAGCTATGGGTAATGTAAGATCTAGGGTTATGATTAGGGCTAGTTTTAGGGTTAGGGCTATGGCTAGGTCTTGAACTAGGATTAGGTTTTAATTAGTTTCAGATTTAGAGGTAGGTTTAGGGTTAAAGGCAGGGTCAGTGTTTGGGTTAGAGTTAAATTTAGGGTTAAAGCCAGAATTAGGACTAGGTGTAGGTGTAGGGGTATAGTTAGTGTTTGGGTTAGGTAAAGGTTTTTGTTAGGGCTAGGGCTAGGATATTATTTAGGTCTAGAGCTAGAGTTCAGGCTTGATTTAGAATTAGGTTTAGGTCTATACCTAGTGGTAGGATTAGGTTTAGGTATAAGGTTACAAGTAGGGATAGTGTTAGGGTTTGGTTTAGGGTTAGGGTCAGGTTTAGACCTAGGGTTTATGTTATGATCAGAATAAGGGAAAGGGTTAGGATTAGGGTTTGGGATAGCATTAGAGCTAGAATAAGATCTAGCATTAGGACTATTAATAGGGTTAGGATTTGATTAGCCAAAGGATTAGGAATAGGTCTAGGGTTACCATTAGGATTATGGTTTTGCTCACTGTAAGGGACAGGGTTAGGGCTAGGGTTATGATTATGGTCAGGGTTAAATCTAGGTTTAGGGCTCATATTAGGGCTAGTTTTGTGTGAGGTTTAAGGCTACGGTTAGGAAAATGGCTAATATAAGACCTAGGATTACAATTAGGGTTAGGGTTAGGGGGTAGGTGAAGTTTTAGGGTTAGGTTTAAGATTAGGGTGATATTTATAGCTAGAGTTAGTGTTAGGATATCAGTCAGATCAGTGTTAGTTTTAGGGTTAGGGTTAGTACTCCAATTAGTGCTAGGGTTACTGTTAGGGTTCAGTTTAAGTTTAGGGTTGTGTTTAGAGCTCTGATGAGTGTTAGTATATAAATCAGGTTCAGGGTATTTTTAAGGTTATGATTAGGACTCGAATTAGGGCTAGGGTTATTTCTAGGTGTAGTGCTAGGGTTTGGTTTAAGTTGATGTTAGTGTTAGGCCTGTTGCTTGGTTTTGTTTTAGTGCTATGGTTAGGGTTAGGACTAGTTTTATGATTAGCTTTAGAGTTAGGGCTAGGGTTATGGTTAGGTTTAGGATTCAGGCTAGATTTAAGCCTAGGATTAGGACTAGGTTTTGTGTTAGTTTTAGGTCAAGAATTAGGGCTAGGACTAATGTCAGGTCTAGGTTTATAGTAAGTGATATTTTTATGGTTAGTTTTATGGCCTGGTCAAATTAAAGTGTTATGTTTAGGGAAAGGGTCAGATTAAGAGCTGGGGTGTTATTAATGTCAGTATCAGGCTTCAGGTTTGGATTAGGTTAAGGTTAAGGGTTAGGCTCAAATTAACATTAAGGTTAGAATAATGGTTAGGGTAATGGATAATGTCAGGTTTAGGGTTAGGTTAGGTTTAAGGTAATGGATATGGTTAGAGTTTGTGGTAGGTTTAGGGTTAGGCCTAGGGTTAGCATTAGGGTTATGGTTATCCTTAGGGTAATTTATAGGGTTAGGCCTATGGTTAGGGCTAGGGTTATGGTTAGGATTAGGGCTAGAGTTAGGTTTAGAGTTAGGGTTAGGGCCAGAGTTACACTTAGATTTAGGTTTATGGTACGGTTTAGGGTTTGAGCTAGGATTTTTGCTATGGCTGAGGTTAATTTAGGGTTTGGTCTAGGGTTATGGTCATGGTGAGTGTCACGTTTATTGCTAGGGTTATCATTAGGGTTAGGGTAATAGGTTTAGATGTCAGGTTAAAGATATGTTTAGGTTTAGGTAAGCGTTAAGTTTAGATTTAGAATTAGGGTTAGCATTTGAGGTAGCTTAAGTATAGGGTTAGGGTTAAATTCACTGTTAGATCTAGGGTTATATTTTTGTTTAGGGTTAGTGTAGGTTTATCTTTAGTCTTGTGTTATCATTAGGGTTAAGTTTAGTGTTAGGGTAATGGGTAGGGTTCGAGCTAGGGTTAGGGCTAGGGTTAAGTTTAGGATTAGGGCTGGGGTTAGGATTAGGGTTAGGCCTTGTGTTAGTGTTAGGGTTAGGTTAAGTGTAAGGGTTAGGGATCGAGCTTGGTTTAGGGTTAGGGCGAGGGTTAGGGTTACAGTCAGGGCTAGGGTAAGGTTAGGGTTAGGTTTAGGGCTAGGGTTAGCATTAGTTTTAGGGCCATGGTTAGTGTACTGGATCGAGTTAGAGCTAGGGTTTGAGCTATGGTTACAGTTAGGATTAGGGCTAGATATAGAGTGAGATTTAGGGTTTGGGCTAGGGTTAGGGCTAGAACAAGGGTTAGGGCTAGGTTTAGGGTTAGAGTTATATTTAGGATTAGTTTTAGGCCTGTAATTAGGGCTAGGTTTTGTGTGAGGTTTAGGGCTAGTGTTAAGTATATGGGTAATGTAAGAAGTAGAGTTATGGTTATGGCTATATTTAGAGTGTTTCTAGTGATAGGGTTAGTTTTGGGGTTAGGATAAGTTTTAGAGCTAGGATTTTTGTTAAGGTAAGTGTCAGGATTCAGGTTAGGGTTAGGTTTAGGTTTAGGTCCAGAATGAGGACTAGGGTTAGGTCTAGGGGTAGAGTTAGTGTTTGTTGTAAGTTAAGGGTTATTGTTAGGGCTAAGGCTAGGGTTTTGTTTATATTTAGGATTAGGTTTAGGTCTAGTGCTAGTGATAGTGTTAGCTTTAGGGTTATGGTTCATGGTAGGGCTAGTGTTAGGTTTTGGAAAAGGGTTAGGGTCAGGTTTCAACCAAGGTTTAATGTTAGAGTCAGAATAAGGATCAGGGTTAGATTTCGGGTTTGGGTTAAGTTTAGAGCTAGAATGAGGGTTAGGACTAGTAATAGAGTTAGGGTTTGTGGTAGGCATAGAATTAGGGTTAGGAGTAGGGTAGCAATAGGGTGAGGGTTTGACTAACTGTAAGAAATAGGGTTAGAGCTAGGATTAAGACTAGGGATAGGGTTAGGGTTAGCACCAGTGTTAGGGTTAGGGTTAAAGCTAGGGTTAGGCCTTGGATTAGGGCTAGGTTTTGTGTTAGGTTTAGGGCTATGGCTAATTTAAGAACTGGCACTATGTTTAGGGCTAGTTTTCGGGTTAGGTTTAGGGCAAGGTCTAGTGATAGGATTAGGTTTAGGGATAGGTTGATGTGTAGAGCTGGAGTTAGTGTTAAGGTCAGAGTCAGGGTTAGTATTAGTTCTCGGGTTAGGGTTAGGACTCATATTAGGGCTAGGGTTAGGGCTAAGTGTAGGGATAGTGTTTGGTTTAGGTTAAGGGTTAGGGTCAGTGCTATGGCTAGGTTTTGCTTGAGGGCTATGGCTTGGGTAAGGCCTAGTTTTCAAATTAGCATTAGGGTTACAGCTAGTGTTAGGGTGTGGTTTAAGCTCAGGGTTAGGGTTAGATTTAGAGTTAGGGTTAGATCTAGGTTTAGGGCTACAGCGAAGGTTAGGGATAGGGTTACGGCTAGGGTTTGAGTTATCATAAGGGATAGAGTTAGAACTAGGTATAGGGCTAGGGTGAGAGTTAGAGTTAGTCTTAGTGTTATGGTTAGATTTAGGGTTATAATTAGGGCTTAATTAGGGCTAGGATTTGAGCTAGGTTTAGTATTAAGGCTGAGTGTAGGTTTATGGCTAAGGTTATGGTTATGGTTATGGTTTGGCATGATGTTATAGCTAGCTTTAGAACTAGGCCGAGGGTTAAAATTGGGTTTAGGTCTATGGTTAGGTTAGGTTTAGGATTAAGGCTAAGATTAGGGCTAGGATTAGGGCTAGAGTTTGTTATAGCATTAGGACTTCATTAGGGCTAGGGCTAATGTCAGGTCTAGGGTTATGGTTATAGATAGTTTTAGGTTTAAGATTATTAGGATTAGGATTAGGTTTATGGATATGGTTAAGTTTAGGGTTCAGGATAGGTTTATGTAATGTATAGTTTTAGGATTAGGAATAGGTTTAGTGTTATCCTAGGTTTAGCATTAGGTTTAAGATAAGGATTAGGGTAAATGATAGGGTTATAGCTGGAGTTAGGACTAGGTTTATGGTTAGGATTAAGGTTAGGGTTAGGGTTAGCTTTTGGGTTATGGCAAGGGTTAGGGTTAGAGTTTGGTTTAGGGTAAGGTTTAGGGCTAGATTTAGGGTTATGGTTAAGGTTAAAAGTAGTGTTAAGACTCTGATTAGGGACAGATTTTGGGTTAGGTTTGGGCTAGGCTTAGGGCTTCAGCTAATGTAAGAACTAAGGTTACAATTAGAAATAGTTTTAAGGTAAGGGTTAGGGCTAGGTCTAGGTTTAGATTTAGGTTTAGGTTTTGAGTGATGTTTAGAGCTAGAGTTAGCGTTAGGGTCAAAGTCAGGGTCAGGGTTTGTTTTAGCATTATGGATAGGACTCAAATTAGAGCTAGGTTAAGGGCTAGGTGTAGGTTTAGGGTTTGTTTTATGTTAAAGGTTAGGGTTAGGGCTATGGCTTGGTTGTTTTGTTGGGCTAGGGCTAGGTTAGGGCTAGTTTTAGGATTACCATTAGTATTTTGGCTTGTGTTAGTGAGAGTTTTTGCTTAGAGTTAGGGTTAGACTTAGAGTTATGGTTAGATATAGGATTAAGGCTAGAGCTAGGGTTAGGGCAAATGTAAAGGAAAGTGATAGGAATATGGTAAGGGATAGGGTTAGTACTAGAAATACGACAAGGGCGAGAGTTAGAGTTAGACTTAGGGGTAGGGATAGGTTAGGTTTAGGGGTAAATTAGGGCTAGGATTAGGTCTAGCGTTTGTATTTGGTTTAGACCTAGTTTTAGGCTTAGGTTTAGGTTTAGGAATAGGGTTAGGTTTATGGGAAGAGATGGGGTTTGAGCTAGTTTTAGGGCTAGGTTGAAGGTTAGAATTTCAGTTAGGGCTAGGGTTACGGATTGGTTTAGTAATAAGTCTAGGTTTAGGGCTAGGATGAGGGCTAGGGTTTTTTTAGGGTTATGGCAAGAATTAGGGCTAGGGCTAGTGTCAGGTCTAGGCTAAATTTAGGGATAGATTGAGGGTTAGATTTATGGCTAGGTCTAGCATAAGGGTCAGGTTTAGAGCTAGGGGTATTATTAGGTTTAGAATTAGGTTTTGTGTTTGGTTTAGGTTAGGGTTTAGGTTTAGAGCTTGAATTAGCATTAGGGTTTGGTTAGGATAACGTTTGTTTAGGTTTAGGGTTCATGTTAGGTGTAGTGTAATTGATAGGGTAAAATTTAGCAAAAGGGTTAGGGTTAGTCCTAGGGATAGCCTTAGGGTTATGGTTGTGCTTAGGATAATATATAGGGTTAGAGCTAGGATTATGGTTAGTATTAGGGCTACAGTTAAGGTTAGGCCTTGGGTTAGGGTTAGGTTTAGGTTTAGGATGTGGTTTAGAGTTTAAGCTAGGGTTAGCACTAGGGCAAGGTTTAGGGTTAGGGTTAGGTCTAGTTTATAGTTATGGTTATGGTCAAGGTTAGTGTTAAGATTAGGGCTAACCTTATAATTATGTTTAGGGTATTGGATAAGGTTTGATGTCTTGTTAGGGTTGGGGTTAGAGTTAGGTTTCGGCTTAAGGTTAGGGTTAGAAATAAGTTTAGGTTTAGGTTTAGGGTAATGGTTAGGGTTTGAGCAAAGGTTAGCTTTATGTCAAGGGTTAGGTTTATGGTTATGTATAGGGTTATGGTAGGGTAGATTTAATACAAGGGCTAGGGTTATCACCAGGGTTAGAGTTAGGGTTAGGGTAATGTGTAGGGTTAAAGCTAGGGTTAGGGTTAGGGTTAGTGTTAGGATTAGGGCTAGGGTTAAGGTTAGGTTTAGATTTAGGCCATGGGTTAGTGTTAGTGTTAGGTTAAGCTTAAGGGTTAGAGATTGAGCTAGTGTTTGGACTAGGATGAGGATTAGGGTTAGAGTCAGTGTGAGGGTTAGGGCTAGGATTAGCATTAAGGTTAGCGTTAGCATAATGGATAGAGTTAGAGGTAGGTTTGGCCTATGGTGATGGCTAGTTTCAGGGTTAGTAATATAGCTAGGTCTAGTGTTACGGTTATGTTTTTTGTTAGGATAAGGTTTAGAGCTAGGGTTTGTGTTAAGGTAAGTGTCAGTGTTCGTGTTAGGGTTAGCTTTTTTGTTAGGGCCAGCATTAGGGCTAGGGTTTGGTCTAGGGGTAGGGTTAGTGTCTGGGTTAGGTTAAGAGTTATTATTAGGGCTAGGGCTAAGTTTTTGTTTAGGGCTAGTCCTAGAGTTATCACTAGATGAAGGATTAAGTGTAGGTCTAGGTCTAGTGTTAGGGTTAGGTTTAGCTATAGGGTTACATGTAGTGCCAATTTTAGGGGTCAGTTTAGGGTTAGGGTCAGGTTTAGACCTATGGTTTGTCTTAAGGTCAGAATAAGGGTGAGGGTTAGGATTATGGTTTGGGATAGTTATAGAGCTAGATTGAGGGTTAGGGTTAGGACTAATAATAGAGTTTGGTTTTGGGTTAGGCTAAGAATTAGGTTTAGGACTAGGGTAACTTTAGTGTTAGAGTTTGGCTTAGGGTAAGGGAAAGTGTTAGCGCTAGTGTTAGGGCTAGGTTTAGGGTTAGGGTTAGGGCTAGGGTTAGGTTTAGGGTTAGGGTTAAAGCCAGGGTTAGACCATGGATTAGGGCTAGGCTAGGTTTTGTGTTAGCTATAGGGCTATGGCTAATGTAAGAACTAGGCTTACAATTAGGGCTAGTTTTAGGGCTAGTGTTACGTCTAAGTTTAGTGTATGGTTAGGTTTAGGGTTAGGGTTATGTTTAGGGTAATGGATAGGTTAGGGTTAGAGAATGTGTTAGTGTTAGGCCAAGGGTTAGCATTAGGGTTAGGATTATGGTTAAGGATAGGGTAATGGATAGGGTTAGAGCTAGGGTTAGGGCTAGGTTTATGGTTAGTGTTAGGGTTAGGTTTAGTGTTAGATTTAGGGTTAGTGCAAGGATTAAAGTTAGGGTTAGGTTTAGGGTAAGGCTTAGAACTTGGTTTAGGTTTAGAGTTAGGGTTAAAGCTAGGGTTGGGGCTCACATTAGGGCTAGATTTTGGGTTACATTAGGGCTAGTGTTAGAGATACAGCTAATGTAAGAACTAGGGTTATTATTAGAGCTAAATTTAGGGTTAAGGTTAGGGCTAAGTCTAGTTTTATGGTTAGGTTTAACTTTAGGATGATGTTTTGAGCTAGGGTTAGTGTTAGGTTCAGAGTCAGGGTCCAGATTAGTTTTAGGATTGGGGATAGGACTCGAATTAGGGTTAGGCTTAGGGCTAGATGTAGGGTTTGGATATTGTTTAGTTTAAGGGTTAGGGTTAGTGTTATGGCTCATTATGTTTTAGGGCTAAGGCTAAAGTTAAGCGTCGTTTTAGGATTCATGTAAGAGTTATTGCTAGTGATAGGGTGAGTTTAGGCTTAGGGGTACATTTAGAGTTCTGGTTAATTCTCGGGCTAGGGCTATGGCTAGGGTTAGGGCTATGGTTAGGTCTAGTGTTTGGATTTTGGTAAGGGATAGGGTTAGATCCCTTAGTTTTAGAAATAGAGCTAGGGCAATAGAGTTAGTTTAAGGCTAGTGTTAGGGTTAAGTTTAGGGCTAAATTAGGGCTAAGATTATGTCTAGGATTGGTGTTAGGGTTAGGTCTAAGGTTAGGGCTATGTTTAGGATTAGGTTTAGGGTTAGGTTTAGGGGAAGGGATGGGGTTATAGCTAGGTTTAGGGCTAGGGCTATGATTAGAATTAGGTTTAAGTCTAGGGTTAGGTTTGTGTTAGAATTAAGGCTCAATTTGGGATTAGAATGAGGGCTAGGTTTTGTGTTAGGGTTAGGGCAAGATTTAGGGATAGGGATAATGTCAGGTTTAGGGTTACAGCTAGGGATAGTTACAGGTTAGGTTCATGGCTAGGTCTAATGTTAGGTTCAGGGTAAGGTCCAGGTTATGTGTAAGGTGCATTTTTAGGATCAGTGTCAGGTTTCAGGTTTGTGTTAGGTTAATTATTAGAGTTAGGGTTCAAATTAGCATTAGGGTTAGAATTAGGGTTAGGTTTATGGATAGGTTTAGGTTTAGGATTCAAGTTAAGATTAGGGCAATTTTTAGGATTAGGGTTAGTGATAGGTCTAGGGTTAGGCCTAAGGTTAGCATTTGGGTTAGGGTTATTTTTAGGATAATGAGTAGCATTAGAGCTAGCTTTAGAGCTAGGGTTTTGGATAGGATTAGGGCTAGAGTTAGGGTTAGGGTTAGGGCTAGGGCTAGAGTTAGGGTTTGGGTTAGGTTTAGGGAACAGGTTAGGTTTTGAGCTAGGGTTATAGCGAGGGTGAGGGTGAGGTTTAGGATTATGTCTAGGGTTCCATTTTGGTTAAGGTTAGGGTTAGTGTTTGGGTTAGGGCTAAGATTATCATTAGAGTTAGGGTAATGGATAGGGTTAGATTTCAGGTTAGGTTTAGGGGTAGTTTTATGTTTAGGGTTAGTTTTAGGGTTTGGTCTAGGGTTAGTGTTAGAGTAAGTGTTAGGGTTTTATCTAGGGTTAAGTCTACCATGAGGGTTAGGTTTAGGGTTAAGTCTAGGATTAGGTTTACAATTAGGATTAGCGCTAGTGTTGTCATTAGGGTTAAGGTTCGGTTTAGGGTAATGGATAATTTTAGAGAGAGTATTAGGGCTAGTGTTAACATTATGATTAGGGCTAGGATTAGGATTAGGTTTAGGGATAGGGCTAGGGTTATGTTTAGGGTTCAGTTTTTGGTTTTATCTAGGGTTAGGTCTAAGGCGAGGTTTAGAGTTAGCATGAGGTTTAGGCTTAGGGTAAGGGATAAGGATAGGCTAGGGTTAGGGTTACGCTTTGGGCTAGATTGAGGCCTAGGATTAGGGCTAGGTTTTGTGTTAGATTTAGAGCTAGTTGTAGTGCTATGGTAATGTAAGGGTTATGTTTGTGGTTATAGCTATGTGTAGTGTTAGGTTTAGGTTTCAGTTAGGATCAGTTTTATAGCTAGGGTTAGTGTTAGTGTAAGGGTCTGTGTTTGGATTAGGGTAAGGGTTAGGGCTAGAGCCAGAATTAGGATTGGTTAGGTCTAGAGGTAAGATTAGTTTTTGGCTTAGGTTAAGGGTTATCATTAGAGCTAGGGCTAGGTTTTTGTTTAGGTCTTAGTTAAAGATATGGCTAGATTTAGGATTAGGTGTAATCTAGGGCTAGTGTTAGGGTTAGATTTAGATATAGGGTTATGGGTAGGGCTAGTGTTAGGTTTTGGTTTAGGTTCAGGGTCAGAATAAGGGTAAGGGTTAGGGTTAGGATTTGGGTTATGGTTATGAAAAGAATGAGGGCTAGGTTTACGGCCAGTAATAGGGTTAGGGTTTGGGTTAGACTAAGGATTAGTTTTAGGAATAGGATTAGCATTAAGGTTGGGGTTTGGCTAGCATAAAGGATAAGGATAGAGCTAGGGTTAGAGCTAGGTTTCGGGTTAGGGTTAGGGCTAGTGAGGGTTAGAGTTAGGGTGAAAGCTAGGGTTAGGTCTCACATTTCGGCTAGGTTTTTGTTAGCATTAGGTTTAAGGCTACAGCTAATGTATGATCTAGGTTTATGATTAGAACTAGTTTTAGAATTAGGGTTAGGACTATGTCTAGTGTTAGGGTAAGGTTTAGGTTTAGGGTGATGTTTAGAGTTAGGGTTAGTGTTAATGTCAGAGACAGGTTCAGGGTTAGTTTCAGGGTAAAGATTAGGACTCGAATTAAGGCTAGGCTTAGGGCTAGATGTAAGGTTAGGGTTTGATTTAGGAAAAGTTTAGGGTTAGTGTTATGGCTCAGTTTTGTTTTCGGGCTAAGCCTATGGTTAGGGCTAGTTTTAGGATTAGCTTTAGGGTTAGGGCCAGTGTTAGGGTTAGGTTTAGGTGTAGAATTAGTGTTAGATTTAGAGTTAGGTTTAGTTCTAGAGTTAGAGCAAGGTGTAAGGTTAGAACTAGGGTTATTCTAGGCTAAGGATAGGAATAAGGTTATGGTAAGTGTTAGGGTTAGAATTGGGGCTAGGGCTCGGGCAAGAATTATAGTTAGTCTTAAGGCTAACGTTAGGGTTAGGTTTAGGAGTAGGGCTTGGGTTAATGTTAGCTTTAGTCCTAGGGTTAAGGTTAGTGCTAGGGTTAGTGTAAGGGTTAGGGTTTGTGTTAGGTTTAGGGTAAGCAATGGAGTTATAACTAGGTTTAGGGCTAGGGAAAAGGTTAGAATTAGGATTAGTTTATGATTAAGGCCTGGTTTTGGGCTAGAATGATTGCTAGTGTTTGTGTTAGGGTTAGGGCTAGGATTAGCACTAGGGCTAATGTCAGGTCAAGGGTTATGGTTAAGGATAAGTTTTGGGTTATGTTTATGGTTAGGTCTAGTGTAAGGGTTGAATTTAGGGTAAGGGTCAATTTTACAGCTATGTGTATTATTAGGGTCAGTGTATGGCTTAAGGTTTGGTTTAGGTTAAAGTTTAGGTTTAGGGCTCAAATTAGCATTAGGGTTATAGTTAGTGGTAGGTTAATGAATAGGCTTAGGATTAGGGTTCAGGTTAGTTTTAGGGTAATGGATAGTTTTAGAGATTGTGATAGGTTTAGGGTTAAGCCAAGGGTTAGCATTAGGGTTAGGATTTTGTTTAGGGTAATGGATAGAATTAGAGCTAGTGTTAGGGCTAGGGTTGTGGTTAGGATTTGGGCTAGGGTTAGGGTAGTGGATATAATTAGATCTATGTTTAGGGCTATGGTTAAGGTTAGGATTAGGGCTAGTGTTAGCTTAGGGTTTGGGATACTGCTAGGGTTATGTTAAGGGTAAAGGTTAGGCTTTGAGCTAGGGTTAGGTCTAAAGTGAGGCTTAGGGTTATGGTTAGCGCTAGGGTTAGGCTTAGGGTTACAATTAGGGGTATGTTCAGGCCTAGGATAAGGGCTAGATTTTGTGTTAGTTTAGGCCTAGTGTTAGGGCCATGCGTAATGTAAGAGTTAGGGTTATGATTAGGGCTAGTTTTATGGTTAGGGTTATTGGTAGGTCTAGTGTTAGGATTATGTTTTGGTTTAGGCTGAACTTTGGAGCTAGGATTATGTAAGGGTCAGGGGCAGTGTTCAGATTAGAATTAGTGTTGGGGTTAGTGCCAGAATTAGGACTAGGTTTAGTTCTAGGGGTAGGATTAGTGTTTGGGTTAGGTTAAGGGTTATTGTTAGGGCTAGGGATAGGTTGTTGTTCAGGTCTAGGGCTAGAGATAGGGCTATATTTAAAGTTAGGTTTAAGTATAGGATTAGTGTTAGGTTTAGGTTTAAGTATAGGATTACCGGTAGGGCTAATGTTAGGGTTCGGTTTCGAGTTAGGGTCAGGTTTAGACCTATGGTTATTGTTAGGGTCAGTGTAAGTGTCAGGGTTAGGGTTTGGGTTTGGATTAGCGTTAGAGCTAGAATGAAGTTTAAGGTTAGGACTAGTAATAGGTTTAGAGTTTGGGTTAGGCTATGGATTAGGGTTAGGACCAGGGTTAGCATTAGGTTTAGGGTTTAGCTTAAGGTAATGGATAGGATAAAATTTAGGGTTAGAGCTACGGTTAGGGTATGGGTTAGGGCTTGTTTTAGGTTTAGGGTTAAAACTAGGATTAGCATTCAGATTAGGGCAAGGTTTTGGGTAAGGTTGGGGCTAATGTTAGGCCTACAACTAATGTTTTAACTAGGTTTATGATTAGGGCTACTTTTTTGGTAAGTGTTATGTCTAGGCCAAGTTTTAGGTTTAACGTTAGCATTAGCGTAATGTTTAGAGCTTGGGTTATTGTTAGGGTTAGGGTCAGTGTTCAGCTTATAGTTAGGGTTAGTGTTAAACCCAGAATTATCATTAGAGTTAGGTCTAGGTGTAGGGTTAGTGTTTGTGTTAGGTTAAGGTTTATCATTAGGGCTAGGGCTAGGTTTTTGTTTAGGTCTAGCCCTAGAGATATGGCTAGATTTAGGATTATGTTTAGGTCTAGGGCTAGTGTTAGTGTTAGTTGTAGGTATAGGTTTATTGCTCTTGCTAATGTTAGGGTTTGGTTTATGATTAGGGTCAATTTTAGACATACGGTTACCGTTAGGGTCAGAATAAGTGTCAGGGTTAGGGTTAGGTTTTGGGTTTTGGTTAGAGCTAGAATGAGGGCTAGGATTAGGACTAGTAATAGGGTTAGGGTTTGGGTTAGTCTAAGGATTAGGCTTAGGCCTAGGGTTAGCATTAGGGTTAGGGTTTAGCTTAGGGTAAGGGATAGGATAACAGCTAGGGCTGGGCTATGTTTAGGGTTAGGGTTAGGGCTAGTATTAAGTTTAGGTTTAGGGTTAGAGCTAGGGTTAGGTTTGCATTAAGACTAGGTTTTGGTTAGAGTTAGGGCTAGTTTTAGAGTTATGGCCAATGTATGGTCTAGGGTTACAATTTGGGCTAGTTATAGGATTAGAGTTAGGACTAGGTCCAGTGGTAGAGTTAGGTATAATATTAGGGTGATGTTAAGAGCTAGAGTTAGTGTTGAGGTCAAATTCAAGGTTAGAGTAGTTTTAGGGTTAGGGTTTGGACTCGAATTAGGGCTAGCTTAGGGCTAGGTGTAGAGTTAGGTTTTGGTTTAGGTTAAGTTAAAGTTAGGGCTATGGCTCGGTTTTGTTTTAGGGATAGGGTTATGATTAGGGCTAGTTTTAGGCTTAGCATTAGGTTTAGGGCTATTGTTAGTTTTAGGTTTAGGCTTAGGGTTAAAGTTAGATTTAGATTTAGGATTAAATCTAGGGTTAGGTATAGGGCTAAGGATAGGGCTACTGTTAGGTCTAGGTTTTCATTTATGGTTACAGTTAGGTTTAGTGTTAGGGATGGGATTTTAATTAGGGTTAGGGTTAAGGTTAGGGTAATGGATATGTTTAGAGCTAAAGTTCAGGCTAGGTTTAACGTTAGGATTAGGGCTAAGGTTAGGGTTAGGATTTAAGATAGAGCTAGGATTATGTTTAGTGTAAGGGTTAGGCTTTGAGCTAGGGTTAGGTCTAAAGTGAGGCTTAGGTTAGGGCTAGGTTTAGGGCTAGGGTCAGGCAGAGGGTTATGATTAGAGCTAAGTTTAGGCCTAGGATTAGGGCTGGGTTTTGTGTTAGGTTTAGGGCTAGGGTTAGGACTATGGGTAATGTAAGAGTTAGGGTTATGTTTAAGGCTAGTTTTAGGGTTAGGTTATGGTAGGTCTAGTGTTAAGTCTAGGTTTTGGGTTAGTGTCAGGTTTAAAGCTAGGTTCAGTGTTAGAATTAGGGTCAGGTTTTGGATAGGGTTACAGTTAGGGTTAGAGTCTGAATTAGAACTAGGTTTGGGTCTAGGGGTAGTATAAATGTTCGGTTTAGGTTAAGGGTTATTTTTAGAGCTAGTACTAGGTTTTTGTTTAGGTCTAGGGCTAGAGTTATAGCTATACATACAATTAGCTTTGGGTCTAGTTCTAGTGTTAGGATTAGGTATAGGTATAGGTTTACCAGTAGGGCTAGTGTTAGGGTTTGGTTTAGGGTTAGGGTCAGGTTTAGACCTAGGGTTATTGTTAGGGTCAATGAAGGTCAGGGTTAGGTTTAGAGGTAGAATGAGGGCTCAGGTTTAGTATTATGGTTAGAGTTGAAGTTAGGCTAAGGATTAGGGTTAGGACTAGGGTTAGTATTTAATTGGGTTAGGGTTTGGCTTAGGGTAAGGAATAGTGTTAGAGTTAGGGTTAGGGCTAGTGTTAGGGTTACGGTTAGGGCTAGTATTATGGTAAAAGCTAGGTTTAGGGCTCAGATTAGAGGTAGAATTTGTGTTAGGGTTAGGGCTTTGGTTAGGACAATGACTAATATATGAACTAGGGTTATGATTAAGGCTAGTTTTAGGGTTAGGTTAAGGCTAGATATAGTGTTATAGTTAATTTAAAGTTAGGATGATATTTAGAGCTAGAATTATTTTTAGTTGCAGTGTCAGGGTTAGGGTTAGTTTTAGAGTTAGTTTTAGGGTTAGTTGTAGGGTTAGGGTTTGCTTTAGGTTAAGCGTTAGGATTAGGGCTATGGCTTGGTTTTGGTTTGTGGCTAGGGCTAGGGCTAGGGCAAGTTTTAGGATTAGCATTATGGTTAGGGGTAGTGATAGAGTTTGGTTTAGGCTTATTGTTACAGTTAAATTTAGAGTTAGGTTTAGATTTAGACTTAGGCTTAGATCTAGTATTAGGATTAAGGCTAAGGATAGAATTAGGCCTAGGGCTAGGGCAAGAGTTAGATTTAGTCTTATGGCTAGGTGTAGGGTTAGAATAGGATTAAATAAGGGCTAGAATTAGCACTAGGCTTTGTGTTAGGCCTAGGTTTAGGGCGAGGGTTAGGTTTAGGTTTAGGTCTATGGTTAGTTTTGGGGTACAGGATGAGGTTATAGGTATGTTTAGGGCTAGGGTGAGGAATAGAATTAGGGTTAGAGCTCAGGTTATGGTTCGAGCTAGGATTAAGCCTAGATTTAGGGCTAGGATTACAGCTAGGGCTAATTTCAGGTCTAGTTTTATGGTTAAAAATAGTTTTAGGGTTAGGTTTATGGCTACGTCTAGTGTAAGGGTTAGGTTTAGGGTTAGGTTCAGGTTTAGAGCTAAGGGTACTATTAGGGTTAGTGTCGCAATTAGTGTTTTGGATAGGTTAAGGATTAATGTTAGGGTCAAATTAGCATTAGAGTTAAGATTAGGGCAAAGATAGGGTTAGATTTAGATTTCAGGTTTGTTTAGGTTAATGGATAGGGTTAGGATTAGGGATAAAGTTAGGTTTAGGCCCAGGTTTAGCATTAGGGTTAGGGTTATGGATAGGGTAATGGATTTGGTTAGAGAAATGGGTATGGCTTGGGTTATTGTTATGATAATTGATAGGGTTAGGCTTTGGGTTAGCATTAGGTTTAAATCTAGGGTTATGGCTAGGGTTACAGTTAAGATTAGTGATAGGGGTAGGGTTAAGGGTAAATCTAGGGATAGTACTCGGAATAAGGCCGTGTTTTGGGTTAAGTTAAGGCTAGGTTTAGAGTAACGGCTAATGTAAGTACCAGGGTTGCGATTATGGCTAATTTTAGGATTAGGGTTGGGGCTAGGTCTACTGTTAGGTTTAGGTATAGGGTTAGGGTAATGTTTAGAGCTAGAGTTAGTGTTAAAGTCAGAGTCAGGGTCAGGGTTAGTTTTAGGGTTTGGCTTAAACCTCGAATTAGGGCTAGAGTTGTGGCTAAGTGTAGGGGTAAGTCTTAGTTTATATTAAGGGTTAGGGTTAGGTCTATGGCTTGGTTTTGTTTCAGGGCTAGGGTTAGTGCTAGTTTTAGGATTAGCCTTAGGGTGGAGGCTAGTTTTAGGTTTAGGTTTAGGCTAAGGTTTAGGTTTAGATTTAGAGTTAGGGTTAGATCTAGGGTTGGTGCTAGGGCTATGAATAGGGCTAGCTTTAGAGTTATGGTTTGGACTAGGATTAGGGTTCTAGTAAAATATAGGATTAGAACTAGGGTTAGGACTAAGGTGAGAGTTAGAGTTAGTGTTTGGGCTAGGGTTAGGGTTAAGGTGAGGGACATGGCTAAATTAGGTCTAAGATTAAGGCTAGGGTTAGTGTTAGGATTAGGCCTAGTGTTATAGTTAGGGTTATACTTAAGGCTATGTTTAGGGCTAGGATAAGGGCTAGGGTTTTTGTTAGGGTTAGGGCTAGTATCATGGCTAGGGCTAATATCAGGTCTAGGGTTATGCTTAGTGAAACTTTTAGGGTAGTTTTATGGCTAGGTCTAGTATAAGGGTTAGGTATATGGTAAGAGTAGGTTTAGAGCAAGGGGAATTATTAGGGTCAGTGTCAGTGTTAGGGTTTTGTTTAGCTTTGAGTTTAGGGTTCGGGCTTGAATTACCATTAGGATTAGGGTTAGGGTAATGATTGGATTAGGTCTAGGACTTATTAGGTAATAAGTTTGGGGATAGTGATATGTTTAGGGTTCATCTGGGTTAGCATTAGCGTAAAGGTTATGTTTAGGGTAATGATACAGTTAAACTTAAGTTTAGGGCTAACGTCATGGTTAGGATTATGTCTTGATTTAGGGTTAGGGTGAGGGTTAGTACTAGGGTTAGTTTAAGGTTATGTGTAGTGTAAGGGTTAGGTTCTGAGCTATGATTAGGGCTAGGCTGGGAGTTAGGTTCAGGATTAAGTCTAGGGATAGGATGACAGTAGGCTTTGGGTTAGGGTTAGGGTTAGGATTAGACCTAGGATTAGTTATAGGGTCAGGAAAAGGGTCAGGGTTAGTCTTAGGGTTTTGGATAGGAATAGATCTAGAATGAGGGCAAGGGTAAGGTCTATTAATAGGGTTAGTGTTTTGGTTAGCCTAAGGATTAGAGATAGGTCTAGGTTTACCCTTAGGTTTATGGTTTTGCTTAAGTAAGGGATTGGTTTAGAGCTAGGGTTAGGGCTATCGTTATGGTTAGAGTTAGGGTTAAAGCTAGGTTTAGGGCTCAGATTAGGCCTAAGTTTTGTGTTAGGGTTAGGGCTAGGGTTAGGGAAATGGCTAATGTAAGAACTAGGGTTACCATTAGGGTTAGTTTTAGTGTTAGGGTATGGTTTAAATTTAGTGTTAGGGTTAGGTTTAAGGTTAGGATGATATTTATAGCTAGGGTTCATGTTAGGATAGGAGTCAGGGTCAGGCTTAGTTTTAGGGTTAGAATTAGGACTCAAATTAGGGCTAGGGTTAATGTTAGGTTTTAGTTAAATGTGAGGGCGGTGTTTAGAGCTAGGGTGAATGTTATGATATGAGTCAGTATCAGGGTTGGTTTTAAGGTTAGGGTTAGGACTCAAACTAGGTCTAGGGTTAGGTCTAGTTGTAGTGTTAGGGTTTGGTTTAAGTTAAGATTTAGGATTAGGGCTAGCTCTCTGTTTTGTTTTAGTCCTAGGGTTAGTGTAAGGGCTAGTGTTAGTGTTAGGCTTAGGTTTAGAGTTAGGGTTAAATTTGGAATTAGGGTTAGATCTAGAGTTAGGGCTAGAACTAAGGATAGGGCAAGGGTTATTGTTAGGTTTAGGGTTATGGTAATGAATAGGGTTAGAAGTAGGGATAGGTCTAGGATGAGAGTTAATCTTAGGGCTAGTGTTATGGTTAGAGTTAATTTAGGGCTAGGATTAGGGCTAGGTTTAGTGTTTAATGTAAGCCTATGGTTATGGTTAGTGTTAGGGTTAGAGTTTAATGTTAGAGTTTATAGTTAAGGTTTAGAGTTAGGGCAAATTTTGTGGTAATGGATGGCTTTCTAGCTAGGTTTAGAAGTAGGTGAGGGTTATAATTAGAGTTAGGGCTGTGGTTAGGGTTAGAGATATGAATAAGGCTAGGTTTAGGGCTAAGATGTGGACTGTATTTTTTTTTTTTTTTTTTTTTTTAGTGTTTGGGCTAGGATTAGTGCTAAGGCTAATTTCAGGTCCAGAATTATGGTTAAAGATAGTTTTAGGGTTAGGATTATTGGTACGTCTAGGGTAAGGTTTAACTTTAGGGTTAGTGTCAGATTTAAAGCTACAGGTATTATTAGGGTCAAGTTGTAGGTTAGGGTTTGGGACAGGTTAAGGTTTAAAGTTAGGACATTAATTAGCATTAGGGTTAGGGTTATGGTAATGGATAGAGTTAGAAATCAGTTTAGTGCTTGACTAATGGTTATGATTAGGGCTAGGTTTTGGGTTGAGTTAGTGCTAGGGTTCGGGTTACAGCTAATGTAAGTACTAGGGTTATAATTATGGCTAATTTTCGTGTTTTAGAGCTAGGTTTACAGTTAGGTTTAGGGTTAGGGTGATGTTTAGACCTCATGTTAGTGTTATGGTCAGAGTAAGTGTCAGGGTTAGTTTTAGTGTTTGGCTTAAAACTCAAATTAGGGCTGGATTTAGGGCTAGGTGTAGGGTTAGGTTTTGGTTTAGGTTAAGGTTTAGGGTTAGAGCTTTGGCTCATTTGGTTTTAGGGATAGGGTTAGGGTCAGGGCAATTTTTAGGATTAGTGTTAGGGTTAGGGCTAGACTTAGAATTAGGTTTAGGCTTCGGTTTAGGGTTAAATTTTAGAGTTAGGTTTTTATCTAAGGTTTTTGCTAATGCTAAGAATAAGGCAAGGGTTAGGACAAGGTTTGGGATAGGGTTAGGTTTATGGGAAGGGATAAAATTAGAACGACTGATAGGGCCAGTGTGAGAGATAGAGTTATTCTTAGGGCTAGGGTTAAGGTTAGGGTTAGGGTTAGGGATAGGGCTAAATTACATCTAGGGTTAGTGTTAGGGCTAGGGTTACAGCTAGTTTTAGGATTAGCATCAAGGTTAGGGCTATTTTTAGTCTTAGGCATTGAGTTAGGGTTAAATTTAAAGTTAGGTTTCGATCTAGTGTTAAAGCTAGGGCTCAGGATAGGGCAATTGTGACGACAAGGGTTAGGGTTAGAGTTAGGTTTACGTTTAGCATAAGGGATGTGGTTTTGGCTAGGTTCAGGGCTAGAGCAAGGGTTAGTATTAGGGTTAGGGCTAGAGTTAGGGTTAGGGTTATGATTAAGGCTAGGTTTATGGCTAGAATTAGGTTTAGGGTTTGTTGTTAGCCTTAGGGATAGTATTAGGTCTTGGGCTAATGTCAGGTCTAGGGTTATATTTAGGGCTAGATTTAGTGTTAGGTTTATGGCTTGGTCCAGTGTAAGAATTAGGTTTAGGGTAAGATTCAGGTTTATATCTAGGGTTATTTTTGGGGTCAGAGTCAGGGTTAGGGTTTGGGTTAGGTTAGGGTTTTGGTTTAGGGTAATGACAAGGATAGTTTTAGGGTTTAGGTTTAGTTTAGTGTAATGGATAGGGTTAGGGCTAGGCCTTGGGTTAGCTTAAAGTTTAGGGTTATTGTTAGGGTAATTGATAGGTTTAGACCTAAGGTTAGGGCTAGGGTTATATAAGGATTAGGGCTAGTTTTGGGTTAGGATTAGGTTTAAGTTTAGGGTTAAAGCTAGGTTTAGGACTAGAATTAATACTAGGTTTTGGGTTAGGTTAGGGCTAGGGTTAAGGCTATGACTTATGTATGAACTAGGGTTACGATTAGTGCTAGTTATAGGGTTAGGGTTAGGGCTAGGTCTAGTGTTAGGTTGAGGTTTATGGTGATGATGATATTTAGAACCAGGGGTAGTGTTAGGGAAAGAATCAGCTTTAGGGTTAGTTTTCAGTTAGGGTTAGGACTAGAATTAGGGATACGGTTAATGCTAGGTGTAGGGTTAGGGTGTGGTTTAGGTTAAGGTTTATTGTTATGGCTATGGCTCGGTTTTGTTTTAGGACTAGGGCTAGTGTTAAAGCTAGTTTTAGAATTAGCGTTAGCATTGGGGCTAGTGTTAGTTTTATGTTTAGGGTTAGGGTTATGGTTAGATTTGTAGTTAGGGTAAGGTCTAGGGTTATGGCCAGGGCTATAAATAGGGCTAGGGTTGGACCAAGGGTTAGGGCTAGGAGTAGGGTTCTAGTAAGGGATAGGTTTAGAACTAGGATTAGGGTTAGGGTGAGAGCAAGAGTAAGTCTTTGGGCTAGGGTTAGTGTTAGGATTAGGAATAGGGCTAAATTAGGGCTACAATTAGGGCAGGATTAGTGTTAGGATTAGGCCTAGGGTTTGGGTTAGGGATAAAATTAAGGCTATGTTTAGGGCTAGGATAAGGCTAGGGTTTGTGTTAAGGTTAGGGCTAGGATTATGGCTAGGTTTAATATCAGGTCTAGGGTTAAAGTTAGGAATAGTTTTAGGGTTAGGTTTATGGCTAGGTCTAATGTATTGGTTAGGTAGGTTTAGAGTCAGGTATATATCTAGGGGGACTATAAGGGTCACGGTAAGTGTTATACTTTGGTTTAGGTTTGAGTTTAGGGTTAGGGCTCAAATTAGCATTTGGGTTAGGGTTAGCGTAATAATTGGATTAGGTTTAGGGTTCAGGGTTGGTTCAGAGTAATTTATAGCTTTGGTTAAAGCAATAGGGTTAGGGTTAAGCCTAGGGTTAACATTATGGTAAGGGTAATGTTTTGTGTAATGGATACAGTTAGAGTTAAGTTTAGGGCTAGGGTTATGGTTAGGATTAGGGTTAAGGTGAGGGTTAGAACTCAGATTAGGTTTAGGATTTTGTTTAGCGTTAGGGTTAGGTTCTGAGCTATGGGTAAGGCTAGGCTGAGAGTTAGGTTCAGAGTTAGGTCTAGGAATAGGATTATGATAAATTTGGGGTTATGGTCGGGGTTAGGGTGAGAACTAGGTTTAGGTTTTGGTTAGTCTAAGGACTAGAGATAGGTCTAGGGTTACTCTTAGTTTTTAAGGTTTCACTTAGGGTAAAGGATTTATTTAGATCTATGTTTAGGGCTATGGTTAGGGTTAGAGTTAGACTTAAAGCTAGGATTAGGCTCAGTTTAGGGCTAGATTTTGTGTTTGGGTTAAGGCTAGGATTAGGGCAACAGCTAATGTAAGAACAGGATTATCATTAGGGTTAGTTTTAGGGATAGGGTTAGGAGTAGTTTGAGTGCTAGGGTTAGGTTTAATGTTAGAGTGATATTTATAGCTACGGTTCTTGTTAGGATAGGAGTCAGGGTCAGGGTTAGTTTTAGAGTTAGCATTAAAACTCGAATTAGGGCTATTGTTAATGTTAGTGTTTAGTTTGAGTTTAGGGTGGTGTTTAGACCTAGGGTGAGTGTTAGGATATGAGTAAGGGTCAGGATTAGTTTTAAGGTGAGGCTTAGAACTCGAAGTAGGGCTAGGTTTAGGTCTAGGTTAGTGTTAGTGTTTGATTTTAGTTAAGGTTTAGGGTTAGGGCTATTGCTCGGTTTTGGTTTACTGCTAGGATTAGGGTTAGTGCTAGTTTTATGATTATCATTAGGGTTAGGGCTAGTGTTAATGTTATTCTTAGGCTTAGGTTTAATATTAGATTTAGAGTAAGGGTTAGGGCTAGAGCCAACTTTAGGGCAACTTTTAGGGCTAGTGTTAGGTTTACTGTAGCAGATAGGGATAGAACTAGGGATAGGGCTAGGGCTAGGGCAAGAGTTAGAGTGAGTCTT